>NW_015113018.1:263465-345946 GCF_001443285.1 Poecilia latipinna
AAAAAAAAAAAAAAAAAAAAAAAAAAAAAAAAAAAAAACCTTTAATGTAATGTTGGAAAAAAATCAAGCAACAATGAAATGAAATACAGAAATTCCAAAAAATGTGTGATAATGTGTCATTTTGGGTCAGCTGCCTCGGACAATAATTTGTGGAAACGCATCACACTGCAATTGCAACCGCAACTGTTTCAATGAATGCGTCTTTCAGATAATCCTGTCTACAGACTGAAGGTTTTGCCTATTCTTCTCTGAAAATTAGCTCAAGATCAGACAGACTGGATAAAGACTGTCAATTCACCAATTTTGTCACAGATTATTCAGTAAATCTGGACTTTGACTGGGCAGCTCAAAGTGCTATTTGTGGTGGGCTATTACATTAGACACTAAACAACATTTGTCTCTTTATTAAGAAATCTTCACATATAGATGCCTATTCTTATTTTTCATTCATTTCTGGGAAAGAAGGTGATTTGATTGCATTAAAAAACAAAGTATTCTTGTTTTACTCATTAAGCCACTTATCAGCAAAATGTCCCTTAGATGACGATGATCTATAAATAGCTAGAGTCACATTTGGCCTCAACACAGTGCTCACTCTCGTTTCAGCAGACAGGAAGGCATCTAACTAAGATGTCTGAGGCTTAAACAGACCAGACCTGTTTTGAAATACTGAGTAGTTCTCATCATGTGCACCTGTGGCATATGTTCACGTGTGAATTTAGTCATTTTGGGTCAGAATAAGTGTAGGAGAGTCCTCATTTGTACTCCTCAGTTGAAATAAGCACAAAGTGCAAGGGTTTTACCGAAAAGTTGAAAATATATTTCCCTCCGTTTTAACTGTTTGGTTACATTACTTTTTGCAGTATTACATTTTCTAATAATTATATGTTCAAATATATTGAAACAAATATTTTATGCATTTTAAGGCCTAATCATGTTATTAACCCTAAAAATCTTAAATGATCTGTATACTGTATTTGTCCAATTACTATTAAAGCTGTAATGTTTTTCTCTGTGGACCAACATTTTTGTTACATATTCTGGCTTTTTTTTTTTTTTTTTCATTGGAAAAAAAACTTTTCTAAGACTCATTTCTCACTCAGATCATATTAAAAGCATAATTTGTTTACTGCATAGTTCCAACATTTGACAAGTAGTATTTCTATATGCACTAGTGGCCTTAAGTAAATGTGCCTTAATTATTCTGTAAACATAACAAGAATTTTTCTATTTGTTCCATTGTCTTCCTTTTTTGACAGAAAGTAGGGAAACACACCATGACAATCAAAGCAGAACAAGATGTTGAAAGTAAAATGAAGGCCATGATTGCCACATCTCATGACTGTGCTTTATATTCCTCACATTTACGCCCACAATCACATTCTTCATTTAATATAAAACTCTCAGTAGTTTAATAGAATGTAGATTATAGAATGTAGATTTTTTTTTTTTCTTCCACCGACTCAATTTTGGAGGTAGAAAATAAATCATCCACTATGTACTGTGATCATGGCAGGGTGTAGTCTTACAACTCTCCCTCTCCATAACACTTTCCTATCTCACCCCACTTGTTCTTTTCATGTGTCCCTCTCCATTTGCTAGTCCTGTTTGCTTCTAATTCAGGTTTCTGCCTGTCTGACTGGTATTCCATGTTAGCTTCAGCTTGAACTATCTGAGGACTTTTGTGATTTTTTTTTCTGTTGCTCTTTCTCCTTGTTACTGTTTAATTGCTTGTTTCCTTTAGTTTCTCCCCTTCTTGTAGATAGTTTGGATTGTATTGTAATAATTGTATTCCATACATTTATCAATTGAATAAGAAAGGATTCTGTAGCAACTCCTGTTACAACAGCCTATGAAATAAACTTTAGAAATATGCAAGTAAAAGTCATATAAGCACAGTAGAGGTTGGTCAATAAAGGGCAGAAAAGTCACAGACGTTAACTAGAGCTTGATTTTATTTTGCTCCCCAACAAGTAAAAGGGCAGACAATGATCTGTAGAGAAAAAACATGGAAAACAACACCAAGAATTTAATCCACAAAATAAAAAAAATAAACTAATTGAGAAAAATTAGAGTTCAGGCTTCTGGCCATGGAACTCGAGCATCTTCTGCCTCTTCTGGCCCAAACTGCACACACACAAAGGATCTTCTACTCCTGGCTTCATGCTCCTCCTACAAGACAAACGATTGTCAGTGAATCATAGTCACAAATACTATGATGGTCACTGTGGTCAAACACACAATATCTCAAAAATTAAGATTTTTGTTGATGACTGCATGTGTTTTATTTTTTATTTTTATTTATTTTTGTGAAGTCACACAAGAAAGCAGTGTGTTTAATGTTTACAATGCAATGACATTACCTTCTGGACTTTCCTAAAAGTTTAAAGATATATCTTACAGAACCGAGTACATAAACTTTTGACTCTGAGAAAGTAATAAAAAATCCCACTAATGTTCTGGCATTTATCAAGTACAAAAAAGTTTTAATTCTAACCGGCTAAAAACAGAAAAAAAAAAATACAAATATATATATACAGGGTATACAAACTTGAAAGCTGATTTTATATATTCAAAGAATAAAACATTTTAGACAATAAATCAAGAGATACTTTAAGCTTGTCTCTGATGTTGATATATTTATTTTTGGTCTGAAGGTGTCGTGTTTTTCTTGTCATAAACGCAATCAATGACCTGAGAATGATATATCAATAACACTTATCAACTGATGTTCAACGTACACCTTTTGGACTACATATGGATTTTCAGATTCTTTACATTTGCTTTTACTGTTTTCATTGATCAATCTTAGCATTACTGTGGATTTCATTTAATTTCTCTTTTATTATTTGTTTTACCGACAGGGCAACTCTGCTAATTCTCAAGTCAGGAAAGATTTTCCTTAAAATTTTTGACTTTCAGATTGTTTAGGCCCTGTATTGTAAAAATTTTAAAAAGCACATTTTTTTGTTTTTTTTGTTTTTTTAAGAAACGGTGTTAACAATCCAAACCCAGTCTTCTATTTTAAGTCAGACAGGCAGAAGGTAGTATTTTTTTTTTCTCTTAGCACCCAGCTAATTGGTTGGACCAACAGGCTGGAGAGGTGGCCAAACCTGACAACGAGCATGTGAGAGAGTGTGTCAAATGTCCTTTGGCATGCTTCAGAGAGCTAATCATAACCACGCTGCAGAGATTAATGAAGTCAAGAGCAATCAGTTCTGACACACAAAAGAGACACACATGCACACACGCTCACTTACATGGACATGCATGACGACGTACAGCGGTTCTGGAACAGATACAGGAGACTTTGTTTTGCTCAGCAAGTGACATGGGGATGGAGTTAATGATTACCTGAATATCTTCTAATGTGAACATATTTACTGACTTATGTTGTATCACAATTCCACCAATCACAGAACCAATCTTTCCTCACCTATCACCATTAGAACTACTGGTATTATGTAAATCTAACTGACTTTTTCTCTCTTACTCTCCCTTTGGATATTTTTTCATTTATTGCTTGTCTGAAAAGAATGTTTTGGCGGCGTTCATATTAAACGATAAAGTGGATGACTAAGCTTGTTGTTATTTGTATGTGTATGTAATGAAAGCCATGCTGATGAAAACACTGGACTGTGAACTTTTGGGACAAAGGTCTTGAAGTTTAATAAGACCCTCACTCTCTTTTCAACCAAAATTAACCCTACATTTTTATATAAATGTATTGTTATTTTTAAGCAGCTATTGATTTAAATGTGTATTATTTTTTAGCAATCACATGACACATGCTTTTACGTAGTCTGCACTTCTCAATATAAATGTGAGGGTTACCAGTGACCACCCAATCACATGCACCAGTAAACCTGTATTTGTGACTCACTGACTGTAACAAACATTCTGACTGAGTTGAAACTGTTTTCCACTCAATCCACCCATTGAAGGATTTTTTTCTGTCCTAATTTCCCTGACTGTCAACTCTGCTATGACTGGACGTCCACTTTAAAATGTACATGTCACGTGTTTTGCTTAAATGTAAAGTTGGATTATTGCTCTTAACTAATAACTAAGTAAATATAGCCGTAATGATGCAGACGGTGAATGCATACCACAGAATTGCTGCAAATGTAATGCTTCTACAACAGCCTACATTCTCATGCACACTGAGCTTTATTCTTTGCACAGCCAATCTAACTTACAAATAAACTGAAAACGGGTCTGACCACAGGTGTATGGCCAGGCCAAATAGCCTTTCATTAAGTGGGATTTGTGTGTGTCTTTGTTTGCGTGTGTGTGTGAGAGTGTAAGAGAACTATGCTGTCTAAAACAGTTTAGAGGGAGAACAGAGTTGCCCAACTCTGAAGGTCTTTTCTTTTGTAAAGTAGCTTTTGTTACTCGATTCTCTCCACTTTGCTTTTTATTTAGTTTAACAGAAATGAATATTTATGATTGAACTCGCAAACCTGTGCTATTTGCTCTGTTCTTTGTTCATCCTTCTTCTGTGTGCACTGTCTCTTTCCATCCTGTACTCGATTCACAAAGCAGTCACAAACATATTTTCAGAAACAGGCAAATCAAGGACTAAGAATGTATAAGTCATTTGCACTACAGCTCAAGCACTAGTCTAAAATTGTTCAGACTTCTGGTATATTTAGGTTAAAGGCAGTCTATACATTTTATTAACATGTTTATTCTAACTTGAAGTAATTTTGACCTGCATCTTCTCCTGCAGTTTTACAAAGCAGCCATTCACCCATCCCACAGACTAATCTCACTTTGATGCACCAAAAACCATCCATTCCTCAGGCTCCCTACCTGGACTTAAAAACTCTTTGAAAGATGTAAAGAAAAGCTGTTTCATTGCCAGAAGACCAGGAAAGTTTACACTGTCTTCCCATCATCCCTGACATCCTGCACTGGCCAATTTGCCCCCATTGTTTATTCATATCTTCATATCTAGAGTTGTGTGGTTCCCTCCTGATGTAAGCATCTCACCATGATCCCCCAAAAAGCAGAGTATAAATGGTTAAATGTCACCTCCACCTTTAAAGTGGATCACCAGCTTCCTGACTGACCAGGAGATGAAAAGTTCTTACGGAAAAGTTAACAAAGTTATCTGATTCTGTTTAGCTCTTGCTTGTAAACCTCACTGTGTTAAATGATTTACATTCAGAAGTTTTAGTTTCCGTTCATGCACTTGCATCGTTTGAAACAATAATTAATACAAGCAAGAAGAGAGAACGAATTTTCCATTTCGTAATATTTTTATCCTCTGTGTAAAGCCAGCTTTGCTGAAAGTTGTTTTTCTCTCTTTTTGTTCTGCTTATTCAGACTCACAGCTTTAAGAAGTATTTGTGTTTTACTAAATCTGTATGTCACAATCTATGCTGGTCTTTGAGCAATATGATAAATTTTACTCCGTGTAATTTACACACATTCATATAAATATGGACCTTACACACATAATGTCTCATTAAAATGAGAGCAAACTGTATTGATGCAGAGATAAGTTAATTGCTTGGCAGTGCAGTTTTAGGAGAAGATTTTCATTGGCGGCCACTTTGAGGATTAACTCAAGATGCAAGCTCTGGTTTGCGTGTGTTTGGCTTGTGCAAATAGCTTTGTGAATTTGTTTGCCAATCATTTAAATAATACCAACCTTGGAAAATATTTGTTTACTACGTTTGTGTACAGAGATGACTACTTTAAATATTGGAAACAAGCCACAATATTGTAAAAAAAAAAAAAGAAAGAAAATACACGACATATGATGTTACCTTATAAAATACTGGGGGAAAAAACCATCAAACAAACACAAAGACAAAACAGAAAACATGCCGCCAGTACAATGGCAAACAGCACACCAATTCCAAACGGATAGTGAAGTGAATCCATAAACCTCATGATGATGATGGGCTTGTCTCTTAGCATGTCAGAGGCAGCAGTAAAGGTCACTGAGCACTGTGGGAGCATTTACAAAGGAGGAAAACACTAAATACTCGTAATCCCCAGTTTATTTGCCGCATGGATGGTTAAAAGCTACTCTCAGCCTCATAAAATTAAAACTAAGTGTGCACCATACTGTGGAAAAGAGGCACGGATATAGAAAGATAGCGGGAAAGGAGAGGAAGAGAAAGGGGCTTATATGATGAGGCGAGAAAGATAGTGAGATGAAGAGAGCACGAAACAAGGAGGCGGTGAGGAGGCTGAGGAGGAAAAGAGGAATTGAGAAGCGGTGATGTGCAGCTCCAAAACATTCTTTAGCAGAATGAGCTGTCACCTGTACCTCTTTTGCTTGGTGATCTGTGGTTCACACCGGCTGCCTTTGATTAATACATCCCACCTAAATCATTGAAAGTTCCCCTTTCCTTCTTACCCATAAAATGCAATACACAACACAAATCAGGCGCTTAAACAGTGAAGCCAGATAACAATCGGAAAATAATGCATCTTAGCCGGGCCATCCCGATAAATTGTTCCTTATAACACCCTCCCTTAAACCAAAATCAATTCATCCGCCTCCCATTTTTATTAAAATCTCCAGTAATAAATCTTCCCACAATGTTTGTTCATCTGTTTTTTGATACATTTATATCACTTTCAGTTCTGCTCCAGTGTTTTCCCCTCCCTGCAGAGCGTAAAATGTGAAAATCTATTTGGGGGCCAATGGATTAGTTAAAGGAGGTGTTATGGGCCCCTGTTCTTCAGGTGAAAAAGGGTGTCAGTTTTTTAGTGTGTGAGCACATGCCCATGTGTGTATGTGTAAACAGAATCAATAAATGCGGCAGTGTAGTGAGCAGATAGCACCCTTCCCCTTGCTTTTCTGATTAACCCAAGCCACTGAAAACCCGACAGCAACACAGAGGCAAATGTGGAAGTTTTGGCTGGCATGTGTCTGCCACATCTATTTTAAATTGCATTTGTCTTTTCATAAAGCCTTAAAATTTCATAATGTTGACTTTGCATTCTGTTTCTACATTTAAGTCCACGTAAAATTTGTGACCACATGAAAAAGCCTTTGGTCGTCTTGCTCTGCTTTCATTTAGGAGTTTTTACAGTTTGATCACTGCAGCGCAGGAAATTACAGAGAACAAAGGAAATATATTGTATATCTGTGTTGCTTTAGCATAAGTGCACATAAAAATGAATGTAGACCCTATTTGGACTGCTTACTGGAGAAAGTTTGTCTACGCACATACCAAGTTTTCTTCTATTCCACTAGGTCAATGATGGACGATGTAAGCATTCAGATGGCCAACTACAATAGGAATACAATACTATAAGCCTCATCACTGAGTATTATCTCATTTCTTAGGAGATCAATAAAAGCTTTGCAAAGTGCTGGATCAGTTGGAGATGTAGTGTAATTTATTCTTAGTGCTGAAAAATAATTTATTTGTATTGATTAATGTTAATTAATTATGCTAATTGAGCAGGATGAAAACAGTTGTCCAGAGTGCCCTCCTACATACACATTGACAAACTGGCCATCAAGAAGCTATTAGTTTATCCTAAATAATTCATGTAAAGAGAGAGATAAACAGAAGAATCAGAATGACAAAGTGCTCTCGACACAGAGGCAGCTGCATGACGTGTTCAGAGTATTTACAAATATAATTTTTGTGTGTGTGTGTGTAAAGAAGTCCACCATAATTTACAAAAAAAGTTTAGTTTTAGAAGGGTAACCTCATCTGAGCTGCTACCGTCTTTCAGATTTCTTTTTTTTTTTTTCATCAGAGAGTGAGCAACAATGTGCACCTAAACCCTTTTTAAGTACACACAAGTCAGTCACGTACATTGGAAGAAAAGGGACTAGTTTAAGTTACCTTAAACATGGGATGGATGCTGGTCTTAGTATTTCAAAACCGTAGATCTATTGGGATTTTTATGCACAGCCACAAGAGAAAACATCCAGCTAGATGCAGTTTTGTGGATGAAAATGCCCTGATGATGCTGTAAAAAAAATGATTAAATGGCAACAGTAGCTCTATTAGCCACTCAATATATAACCAAGTTATTTTTCTTTAAATTTTTTTTTTTTTTTTTTTTTTTTTTTGAATGCAATCATACCAGAAGCCTAAAAGTGGATTGTTTAATATTTCACATAATGTAAATACAATTTCGGGTTGCACCATCACAGAAAGTTTGTCCACATCACCAAGTCCGTACATCATTACAAGGATGTAGACTACAAAATAAATACATTTAAGGTCCAAAGGAACTTTTAAAAAATATGCATTTGTGTTTTTTTACTCTAAAATTGAGAGCTTTCATACTGTAGCACATCGCCTGTTTTTCTGTGCAACAATCCCATGACAATGTCGGTTATTTCTCCTGTCACATCATAAAAGATTTAATGAACATATAGAAAATCATATCATGCAAATATTGTCATATTTGTTGTTAAAGTTTAGCTTGAAACGATGTAATGTCCTCTGAAGTGGTAGAAGTCCCAGTATTTTTGTCACAGTGTTGCTTGCGCTAAGATCAAGAAACCTGAATTTTCTATCTTTGTCAACTCGAGCCTTCACACGTCTGTATGTATGTGTGCATGTGATTGCGTGCAGAAAGGCGTGTTTGTATGAGTACGTGTTAGTAGAAGTGTGTTGTGATGGGGCAAAAGGCTGCGCTGAGCCACATGGATTTGCTGCTAAAGTTTGAACAGTTTTAAATTAAAATGTATTGCTCATTCTCAATGTATTGATCTCAGACCCAGCTGTGTCAATACGCCGCCCCGACTATTTTTCCAATAACTTATAAAGATCTGCCAGCCAGGCATAAATTCATTACATAGCTCTGAGTATATATTCTCCCTCTCTTTCATCCCTTTCTATCCTGTCCCTTTTCCTTCCCACACAATTTACTGTCTGTTTTTGCCGTCTGCTTTTCTTCTGTCTTTTTACAAAATCTTTTTCTCTTGCTGTTTCAACTACTTTTCACTTTCTTAAATTTAAGCCTAAGATAAAGTTTTCTTTTAAAAAGTTAGACTTTGCCTCTTTTTGTTATTGTACAGAATCTTTTTCCACTTCCTCTTAGTTATAATGAAGCAATATTTTGTATTAATGAATTCAAATAATATAATTTCCAGAATTACCAGCTGTTTTCTGGCTTTCTTGGCACCACAAAATAATTTCTTCTGAGTTCATAAAAATAACCAAGCAGTAAAAAAAACAAACATATTTTACTTTAATATTAATTTCCATGTAGATGTTTGGCACACATATTTTTATAACTTGTTCATTCTTATTATTTTGCCATTAAACAAGTGAAATAATGAGATCACAGCTCTCTTGCCATTCTTTCAAAAATATTCCTCTCCTCTCTCCTCCCCAGTTTTTTCTGTTTTTATTTTTCTCACCGTCTCCCCTCTCTCCCCCTCCAGCTGTCCCGTTCTTCTGCTGTTTCCATTTCTCTTGCTAATCTCCCTCCACCTCTTCTCACTGTCAATACCTATCTAATTCCACTTTAGCACCAGTAATTGGCTGATGGATAGAAGCTATGGATTGGCCTCTTCCTGATGACTGCATGACACTTTCCCTCCCCTCCTCTGGAGCTGGTAATACTAATAGAATTCCAAATCCGCAGCACTGGGATCCTGTCATGAGTAGGTCAACAGCTGTGTCAAGGTCCTATTGGAAAGCCAGCATCCAACATCTTAATTTAGACTTAGCTTTTTGTTTTTGTTTTTTCTCTCAGTGCTTCACTAAATGATCAGTGTGTATGCTGCATTTTTACTTTTGTGATCGTTGATTCCTGACCTCTACGTGACACCTTTGGTTCTGTTTCTATTTTTTTGGCCACTTCTCAGTTTTCGTGCCAGTTTCGGGGTCAGTATTTTTTTTAAATTTTATTTATTTATTTATTTATTTTTATTAATCTTCAGATAACCTTCAGAGTACTTGAGGTTGTCTGAATATTTATATCAGTTGAGCTCATTTAGAAAACTAATATTCTGTACAACACAAAAAAGATAAACAACAAGCAGACTGAAAACTACAAAAAAGGGGTGGAGGATGGTGTATTATGTAAAAACGTTTTTGAGCTCCATACCTGGAGTGTTGCTTTGATTCTTTGATGAACTTTTGAGAAATATTTTTGTCTTCCATGGCAGCCATTCAGGAGTGCCTAAAGCCCTGCCGCTCCTGTCCCACAACTTCCCTCCCTTTTCACTCTGCTCCTCCAGACTAGCAGCAGCAACAATTAGCAAACACCCGGTGGAACGCCAAGTCTGCTGAGCTTATCATGTGAACTAGTTCTTAAGAGTGACAAACACTCATAAGAATGCTTATAAATGGCAACATGGAGAAGCGTTGTTGCTGAAGGCGCAATGCCGGAAAGAGAAGGCGTCAATTTACAAAGTCAAATTTCTTTTAAATCATGTTTTATATATAGGATTTTTCAAACAACTGAAGGTAACAATTACTTGATTGTGCTATAAAATGGCACTGTCTGCCTGAAAAATACATAACATCACCTCTTTAAATTGCTTGCAAATAAAATATCACATTTAGAGTTAATCATTTGTTTTGTTTGCTTTCTTTTTCTTAGAACAACAATCTGGATCTTTTAAATCAAGCTTTTAAAAAAATCCTTCAGATTTTTAGCTCTAGAGAAACAAGTCTATTGATTTATGCTTCAGTCTGCCATAGCTTGGAAACAGTGAAAGCCTATGAGACAAAATGTATAGAGTGT
Source organism: Poecilia latipinna (assembly GCF_001443285.1). Taxonomy (NCBI): domain Eukaryota; kingdom Metazoa; phylum Chordata; class Actinopteri; order Cyprinodontiformes; family Poeciliidae; genus Poecilia; species Poecilia latipinna. Next base: position 274,158 of record NW_015113018.1, read on the forward strand.
GTGCGTGTGTGTGGATGTGATATAGTAATGAACTGGGAGAAAAGAGGTTGGCCAAATCGGGTTGCTATGCTAATTCTGTCAGTTGACTGCATAATGCAGTGCAGCAGGGAGATGGACTGAACTTGACCCTGTTAAACCTGACCTTGGCCTCCCTCTTTCTCTCCCTCATCTCACTCGCGGATGTCAGTGCAGGGGTCCCCAGATTAGACCAATAAATCTGTTTGGTGTGTTTGGAGGCTCTTGGCAGACACAGAGAGTGAACGGTTTTCTCTGTTACTTAAGCTGCTTCTTAAATCCACTCGTACCATTCTACAGCGTAAAAGTAGTTGTCATATTTGTCACGAGACGCCACAAGGGTATTGCAAATCTGAATTGAAAGGAGACTAGACTAATCCAGAATGTTTCTCAATTTCATATTCAGCTGTCTGTTTTATAACATCAGTCTGTTAGCGCCAATGTGACAACATTTCTGTTGTCAGTAAATTTGCAGCTCTGAGGAAGAAAACTTGTAACAAGCCCAGGGTCTCACCTGTTTGGTTCAGTATGTGACTACAAATTCATTTCGGTCTGTTTTTATGTTCAGGCTACTATAGCAACTGTTTTACATGTTTTAATATCCTAGGGGTGGAAGTGGAGGAAGGCTTGAGGGGGAGTCCAAATATATTTATTTAATATACAGTCGGAGTAAATCTTTTAGTTTTCTAAAAGGTCAAAACTGTTTGCGTGGAAAAAATACCATCAGCTGAAAGCTGGTGATAAAGTAGGAAAAGTGAAAGGTTGGAAGCCACTCATTACTCTACTGGTTATGAATATAAATGGCAGAGATATTACTGAGACAAACTGATCTTTTCTTTTTTGCAAAGTTTTGTAAATAAAATGAACATTCTAAACTCTCTTTAAAACTCTGCTGTCCTATTATTGCATTTTTATGCAGAATGTAAACTTTATAAACATGGAACATTCCAACAGATGGTGATTGATATGCAGCGATTATAAAACAGATCTCAAGTACGTTAGCTGCATAAATGATACCTCCACTGTACAATATTGGTGAGATGCAATGAGTAACCTTTGGATATCTTTAAATCACACTGGCAAAGCACTGGACATACAGTAAGTTAAAATATATATGTGAGAAGTGAAGTTATGTTAACATTTTTTTTTTGCAATCGACATCTGAGCTTTTACTGCAAATCAAGAAGCTTTCAGCTGACATTTTGATAATAATAAGACAGCTGGTAAAAGAGCTGACTGCCCTGAATATTGATTCTCGTTCTTTAAGAAAATCCATTATGTGTGAAAAATAAATGCGATATTAAATAACTTAAAAAGTAATCAAACTTGAAAAACATGCAGCAACACATGGTGTGAATCATCCATTCACCTGAAGTCAAGAGAAACATTTGTTTATTTTAGCTCAGTGTTAGAAGGTGGGGTTACAAGCCTGTGTGGAATGTCCCTTTAAATTATTCAAAGCCCAATCAGGTGTCTTTTTCTCCTCCGATCTAAAGATGGGTATCAGAGGTCATTCATTCTTTTTCTCCAGGGTCACCTTCCCCTCATTTCCTTTTACCACTGACAGCTCCACAAACTTCCACAGCCTATCTCTTTCAGTGACTCTGGCCACATGCTGCTGCAGCAGATCATGCAGCAGAAACAAAGCAGCTGTGTGCATATGTGCAGCAGTCTCACACCGTGGTGCACATGTGACATGCACACATAGACTTGGCTGTCCTTTGAACTGAGCTCTATTGTGTGTCGGAACATTGTTCACTGTCCTTTTGGTTTTCTTGTGTCTGAATACCTTCTGACCTTGTGTCTGATGCATTTATTGCTCGCTGTGCAACTTTCTTTGGTTTAACACCAATGTGTGACGGAGGATGTTTGGAAAGCACGGCAAAGGAAAGGCATGGTTTTTCTTTTTGGTCACTTTTTCTGTTTATATAATTATATGCAGAATTCATAATAACTTCAAAAATGTTTAATGTTCACCGAGTGTAGATTTTGCCTTAATATGAGGACAAGACAAGTTTTAAGTGGAAACTTGAAAATACACAGAGATTACTTCAAGTGCAGTCTTCTTTTTTTTTTTCTTTTTTTTTTTGCAGATTTGTGATTCGGTGCTTATTTTCATACATAAATATGTACAATTATTTTGTAGTTACGTGTGGACTATTGGAGCGGCCTGCTGTTTGTGTGAGAGCTTTCTCTTGCAGCATGTGTGTCTACATGTTCACCGCTGGGGGCTCGTTGTCAGAGCTTCTCTTGACTGGCCAATTAATTATGATGGCCTACTTATGATGTGTAATGGGATGATTTATTAGTAAACACACAAACAGAGCAGGGACAAACACAAACAGCCAGGTAGCAGCGCTGGCTGCGTTTCGTGGGCCAGAATCCTACGCTGGGGCAAGATCAGCCTCTACCTCTGGCTGTGTCCTATTCAGTCAGAGGGAAGATTGCAGCCCGTGAACCAGGAATATTAAAAAAAAAATAAAAGGGGAAAAAAAGTATTTTCTGGATGGCGCTAATGCATTGGTATTTTTGTTTGCGCTGTACGGCCAATTCCAATAATGCTGATTTGAAACATTCAGTTGAAGATATAAAAAAAGTTGTGAGGAATCGGGCAGTTCTGATTTTGAATAAACGTGTCACTAATTAGCCTTTTTTTCCGGTAAAAGTTGACCGTAGCTGCTGAACAACAGCATCTGTGCTGATTCACTTTCCTCACTACTCAATTAGGTTGTAGGTCCTTACTTATACGTAATTCTACTTGGTGAATTTTCCATGTTTATTCGAACACTAAAATGCCCACCGTTCAGTGTGTTTGGTGAAGTTGGTGTCTAAGCTTCTCCTCTGCGTGTTTATGTACAGTGTGTGTCTCTGCATGTGCATCCGCTGCTTTAGGTGTGGCAGGTATAGGTGAAGCAGGTCTGTCCTGGTGGCAGGGAGAGCTATTTGTTTCCTTGGCTAGCTGTCTGACTAGCTGAGTGGGTGTCCTATTTCTGGATGACACACACACACATACACACCAGACTCCGTGCCCCTCCACCATACGTTGTGGGACATAATTTATGATGGCTCTGTAACATATGGACTTTTCATCACTCAGTGGCAACAAACTCTCTCGGCTCACTGTTACAGCATATTGTTTCTCTTCCCCTCCTCTTCTGATAACAGTCCTGTCCTTTATTGTTTTCTTTCTATTCTATTTCCTTTCCTGTCTTTCAACCCTTGTTTGAACTAATGTCTTATACTTGCCAAAAATACAACTGTAATGATAGAGCAAGCAAGAAAATACTGGACCATGCCTTTCCCTCCACCTGCGCTTGTCTCTTTCGTGGAAGTTGACCCTAATTCTGCTTATCTGTGATTTATCCGTTTTCCTTAACTCGAAAAATAAATGTGTTTTGAAAGCTTGCAATTAGAAGTCTTGTGCTAAAACACTCAATGTGTAAAATGTCAGATCACAGGAGGTTTATAATAAAACATATGCAAATTATAAACTGCACTGTGCTCTGTTTAGCCAGCTGCCACACACGTATGAAAATATCTCAATTTAAGATTTATAATGCAGAACTCTGGGAATAGAATGAAGAGCAAAGGTAACGAAGTACATTAATAATGGGTTGACCAGTGTTGATTCTTTTCAAAATAAGTCTATTTATCATCCTGCCAGCTCTACTGCCGAGATGTGACTACATGGGGGAACATATTTAAAAACTTGAATACCCTCCCACAAAATCTGTGTTCTAAATAGAGAAAACTGATTTTAAAGATTCATGGTGCTCCTGTGAGTATTATGTATTAACTATAATATATTGTATTTGGAGTGTTCTTTGTCAAAAGCCTTCTTAGTGTTTTTTTGTTTTTTTTGTAATAACACCTGGTTTTGTCTAACCATATAGCCTAGTTGTCTATATACCTGTCAGATGAATTTATTTATTTCACTGTTGTTACACTTCTGCAAATTGTTACCAACTTATTTCATTCATTGCTTCAGTAGCAAAGACTAAATAGGTAATTATCATCAGATTGTAATAGCTGTTTTTTATCAGTTATAGAAGACAAACCTCCCAAAAACAGATTTTATTTCTAATTATGAAAGCTCAATAATTTAATCATATTTTTAATCTGTGAGAATCTCATCACTTTCCATGCCACATACTGGATTAAATTCAGTTTGAGTAAAGGTAGAATAAATCTACATGCACTTTTACAGAGTAAAACAAAACATTCAAAAATAAAATGGATTACTGTGACAGGTAATAAATACTTTCTATTTTACAACAAACGAGAAGAGTGATTGACTGAACATAACTTGTGGTTTTGCAGTATTTATGTAGCAAGAAGTAAAACATAAAAATAGACTGGTGTCACATTATTTAAAGAAATTAGGAAATCAATTCTTTAAAATGTTAAAAACTTATTGTCGGTTTCAGGTGCTTCTCTACATTTATTTTTTCTCAACCACAACTTGTCTTTTAAGTAAAATTACCAAAAATATTCTTCCACATTTTTCAAACATGTTGCCAGTTTTGCTCTGTTTTTCCTTCCCAAATCATTTGGGGGTTCTTTTTTTTTTTTTTTTTTTTTTTTTTTTTTTTTTTTTGCAACCAGTGTAGCGGCACTCTCTGTGTAACTATTGATGCTACTTTGTCCTAGTGATGAAGCAAGTGGGCCGTTGTTGGGTCGATGTATGTCATTGTTATATTGATGTGAGGACAGACCCCTGAGGCCTGCAGCCGTCCACTCCCCTGAAAGCAATAAATCTATGGCCTACTGTTCCCTGTACACTGTACCTCACATAGCCTTTCTTTCCCTTTCAAACACGCGCACCCACACACACCATCATACACATAACGCTCCTATGGTAAGCAAGCTACGTGAACAGAACAATCATATAGTATAATTTCTCTGCAGATGCATTTTACATTCTGTTACTTCATGTCTCTTTCCCTGCTTCAGTTGTGAGTTTGCATGTGTTCAAGGAAGCAGTGCAGCTTTTATTTTATATGAATCATCTTATTTCCCTTCAATCAGCCAGTAGAGGCCACTCACAGCATTCCATACAGACTGACAGAGCACAAGCGCAGACTCTCTCTCACACTCACATACACACACAAGGTCGGCAGCTGTCCATGACAAGACAGGGAATGTGGGGTGCAAGTGAGACCATCAGGAGTAGCAGAGGGAAAACCTACGGATGGAAGGGAAAGTTTGCTTAAAATAAAGAAACGGAGAGCAGAAGAGACTGCTGTGGATTCAACCCAGAAGAAGAATTGTAAGATAGAAGGAGCATCTATGAGTTGTTTTTTTTTTGTTTTTCTGTTTCCTCCGACTCATATTTACCAACTTTGTACCGCTGAAGCTCTCTGCTTTTGACTCAGGCAGAGAGAGAAATTGGTGAGAAATTGGAATTGACATTCAGCCCGTTTTCCTTGTGAGGAGTGAAAAGTGGAGTTTAGTGTCCTGTTGTCACTGTAATAATACACAACAGTGCTGTCAGCGTGCATACACAGTGTTGTAACAAATCTGTTTTCACTCAGTGGAAGGAAAACAGCCCGGACAGAAGAAGAATAACTGAAGAGGAAAAAGAGACTGTGAAATCAGTGGCAACTTAGAGAAAACACATTAAATCCTAAAATGAAAAGTCATTACAATAAAAAAAAAAAATTCAAGCTCCAGTGAGACTTAAATATCTTTACCTATCCAACTGATAATTTGAATTAATGTCCAACACAACAGTAATATCACTTTACAGACGTTTACAAATAGAAACGGCATTTCATCATGAAGTTGAAACGGTACACTGTAAAGGATTTGAGATACTGACACATTCTAACAAGCTTAAAATATGAATATACAACTTAATATAAGAAACAACACTTTTTATAAAACTAATTGTTTTATTATATTTTTTATTTATTTAGTCAGCGGATTTGCTGTCAGGTTGACAAGCTCACCACATTTAAAGACTGAGAGAGTAATATGTGTCCAATCAGAGGATTTAATGGAGAGCTAGTTGCTGAGGACAGTGAGTGAAACATTGTGGTCGTTGTCACTTCCCCCCTCCAGAAACCTTCTCTCTCTCTCTCTCTTTCTCTCTCTCTCCACCAGTTATCTCTGCATCCGTTCTATATTCTCTAATTATTTCCTCTTTTGCTTGGAAAGTAGATGCTAAATCAATAACTTTCAAAGACTGAAAAAAAAAACAGGAAGGGATTAAAAAATGGAAAGGTTTCTTGCATTTTCAAGTAAAAAAAACACATTTTTGCTGAGGAAGTTTTCATATATTCTTTTTTCCAGTTTAACATTTCTAAAACTGTTTATAGTATAAATGCATTATCATATAAAATATCTAATTTTGTTGTTTCCTTCATGGAGGACTAAATGTTAAAGCTGCACTGCTCATGTACACCAAGCTTTTTTAATGACTATGTATTTGTACTTGGACCATTCAACATAAGAAATCACAAGTGTGTGTAAGAATTTTTATTTAGCTATGTTGTGACACACATGAGCGTATAAAAAACTACCTTGTGCACATTATACATATAGTTATAATTTTGGCCCTAAAACTTATTGGTAAATTAGTTCACCTGCCTTGTAGACAGAGACAAAAGACGGGAAAGTGCAGAGCAGAAGTAAAAACTGACAAAGATCATTTGAAACCATAAGCTAAGCTGACCTTGCCAAAGCACAAAGGACAGAGAAGTTTGTGAAGATTATTGCTCTGGTATTCGTTTGGTTATATTTCTGTCTGTCTGGGGAGTGAGTGGAGAAGCCTTGCTGTGACTAATAGGATGTTTGTCGAATCCAAACTTTCTTCTGCTACCCCCCACTTTCTCGCAACTCTCACATGAGGAGCCTGTTTCTCTCTTTTCGCTTGGGTCTTTTTTATTTTATTTTTTTTATTATTAACTCTCTTTTTTTATTGTTTTGTTTGACCATGTTTACTGCTGGCCGGCCCACCTGCAGGTAAACAGACAATTGTACACTTTTTACCCTGTGTGTCCATGTTTGTGTTTGTGTGTGTGTGTGGCGCCATCTCTCCAGTTCATTGCTTCTCCAAATGTTGTTTGTGATATTACATTTGTGTGTGTTTTTGTGTGTATATGTATGTGCCTGTAGAGGTGCTATCTGTACTCAGATAAGACTGTAAACCAGATTAATCTGGCGTGGAAGAGCTTGTCAGCAGGACCACTGAGTGTGCGTGTGTGTGCATGCGTATGCGTGCGTGCGTGTGTGTGTGTGTGTGTGTGTGTGGAATGCCACTCTCCTCTCAACTAGCCCATCAGGTGAGCAATGGCTCCTGCACTGTCTGTGTTTGTATGTGTGAAGGGAATCTACAGAGAATGCTATATAAGTGAATGAGTGTGTAGGGTCCAGTGGAAGATAATGTGATCATGGCTCCATGTAACACAGCATGACAGCAGTTTCTGTGTTTGGAGTGTGTGTGCGTGTGTGTGTGTGTGTGTGTTAGAGGAGTACTGCATGACAAGAGTGTCTTTCTATACCACTGTGGAGAGAATGAATTACTGTGCTCTCTCACTTGGAGCACCAGCACACACATACACACTTCTCAACTTCCCACAAACTTATTAAATTTACATTTGGATGCCTTAGATATGTGTTAAATTTATGACATTCATAATGACAGACCTTTATATGGATTCCTTTTTACTTTTCTTGAACTTAATGGAGGTTAAATATATCAAAACTTGAGGAAATTTGAGGATGGGTGAATGAATATCTTGTTTCTTCAGTTATTGGTGGAGCTGTAAATTCAGTTTCTGTGTTATCCTGTAACAATTTAACAGAGTAGTAAACTTAATGTTTTCTTTTGAATAAAAAGAAAAGCTGAATTTTATTTTTATCTAGAAAATTAAACCGAATTGACAAGCTCAGACACTCAATGACCTTTTATATATATAAGAAAAAACACAACATTGGAAGGCTGTTGTTCATTTTACTGTGTGGATGAATCGAGTGTAAGATCAATTAATATTGTAGAAAAACTAAGGGAATGAAAGATGTGTTTACATTTCAGATATAATGACTGAAGTGAAAAGAAAATATTTAGTGTAAAGATTTCATATTTTATACTAGAGAATGGAATCTGCATTTCTCCATAATCAGGAGTAATTAGTCTGCTCTCTGCTATGCCTTGAATTAATGCACATAAAAAAATTATTTCTGCAGATCAATCATGTTGATCCAACATCCATGAAGTCAATATTTCAGCTGCAGCTTTGGGGAAACTTTGTTTTTATAGTAAAATTAAAAACATATGGAATATAACAACAATGAATACATTGAAAAATAAGCTTTAAAACAAAATGAGGATAAAAAAAAGTGTGTCTTTTGATTACGTTTCTCAAATTATTAACAATTTTTTAGCAAACCAAAACCTAAGATTCCAACCAAAGTTAAATACGGAAGTGACAGACATCAAAGAACATTATCATGCAAATAAAATATGTAAATGTGTTGTTACTCAGGTCAGCTGCTAACGATGCGTTTTGTCTTTTAGGGCTTAGTCAGACTAGAATGCAAAACAGGATCCTGCGCTGCACACCGACTCCTGAGTTCTCATCCCTCCTCCGAAACTATTACTCTCTGTTTCCAGTCTGATTGGTGCACTTTCAGAAGACAGATATTCATATTTCCTCTCCAATCACTTACAGCTCTCTGTACATTTGCATTTCATCAGAGATGCTGGAGGCCACCTACAGTGCAGCGTGGGACTATGCGTCTTATTCAAGGGCATTGCTGGTGAGAAGTTTAGAAGTAATACCGAAATCCTCCAGCTGCCAGCTCACAGCCAGAAAACACCCCTGTCTGTTTTGGGGATCAACCTAACAACCTTTACCTTATTAGTCAGCCCCTACATCGGGCCTGACCCAGGGAGAGGTGGTGGGTGGTTGTGGGACGGCAGCCAAATGTGTGTGTATTTTGTTGAGTGGGTGGAGGTGTTGCTTCCCCAGCGTAAGGAGTACACTGTATCTTCCCCGACTACTCTGTGACAGGGCTACATACATCACCACCCCAACACCTCTGTTTCTCTCTCCCCTCCCTCTTCATCATTCTTATTCCCTCTCTCCCTTCCTCCATCCATCCACCTTTCCTCCATCCCTTCCTCTCACCTGCTCCCATCTCTCAGGAGTGCTGGTGTCTCCGCATTTCCCTTTTTTCACATTCACCTGCTCGCCGCTCCCCCACACACCTCTTGCCAGGCCTCCCTGAGTATCATTTACATCGATGATGCCTCATCATTACCCCTGCCCTACTTTATCTATCACCCAGCAGCTCTGCGGTAGAGCCTCTTCCTTCACCAGAGGCCTCATTCCTATGTTAAGTCACAGCAGATCTCAACAGCTGGAACTGGGCCTAAAAAGAGTAAAGCGGAACGAGGCCTCTTATTCTGTGTGTGCGTGTGTGTGTGTGTGTGTGTATATATATATATATATATATATATATATATGTATATATATACACAGACACACAGTGTGTGTGTGTGTGTATATTCAAGACATTTACCATTGAGCTGTTTACCACAAAATTATAGAAAATTAGATATTCATTGAATTAATTGTGGTTTGGGCAGAAACAAACTTTGTGCAATCAAATGATCAAAATCTCTTTCAAATTAAGTACCACAGTACCGATGATTAGTCCGTTTTATTATGATTTAAATACCCATTCATTTGTACTTCATATAATGTCTCCATTGCCTCTGTTCTTCAATGCATATTAGCTAATCTAAAATAATTTCAAATGGCTTCTAAGTTTTGACTTTGAAGCCATTTGAAGCCATTTTTTTAAACTAAAAATGGTAAAAAAAAAAAATCAAAAAAACATTTTTGGTGTTGAAACTTTTGCAGTCCGAAATAAAGGCATTTTTCAAACACAGCAATCATCCACCCATCTATCATTGTCTGCAGATATGATCAAGTTTGTAACTGGCCCTGGAGTGAACCTTCCAAAATTCCTCTTTTTGTCACTCCCAATCCCAAAATTATCCCAAGTCCCTCCAAAAAGTTTTAAGTCTGGCCCAAGGTCTCCTCTCAGCAGGATGATGCCCTCAGTCATGAAGAAAACATCAAGATACGGACATTTATCCTCACCAGGCAGAGTCTGACTCAAACCCCAGAAGGAGTACTTCACTTCTTTCAGTGCTAGGAACCTATGCCTCAAAAATACAGGAGCTGACTCTCAATCTGTTGGCTCACTCCTGCAGTACTCGCTAAAGTACCAACTGAATCCCATCACCTGGAAAAACCAAAGATTGAGATTCTGAGGTTTTCATTCTAGACACCATACTTTTCACAACTTCCCCTTGAAATTCAGCTAAGAAAAATCTGAGAACCACGTATCATTTTCCTTTCCTTTCCAGCACACACGGCACGCAGAGCATTTAAAACGTATGGGGCCCAAACCCTGAGATCCACCATGGCACATAATCCTTATGCATCAATTATGAGCAGACGTAAGGTCATTTTGAGTTGGCAACATTTCCTGGATGATGAGAAAATGCTTTCAATTAGCTTCTAATAAATGATCTTGAGATTATGATGAGAAAGTAATATGGTGCTGCCAGCGTACACTTAACTAAACCTACATATACATTCCAGTCAGCGACAGGTTTACGACCTCCTATGCATCTAACAGGGGAAAGTGGAAAAATATACAACATATGTTGCAAAAGAAATAAAAACAATCACATTATGAAAAAGCAATCTGACCCGATTTGCCATTTTTGTCATAAACTATTTATAGTTGATGTGCAGTATTGAGACTGTATGTAAAGTGCAAAAACTTACTTCCAGCTTAAACTCAGTACTTGGAAAAAGACGTTTTTAAATAACGACTTAATTTATTAGTGCAAGAAAAACTATCCAATCTAAGCCAGCTATATGAAAAGCTATTTCCTATAAACCTAATGCCACTGTTTGTGCCACCCCCGGTGCTAATAAACACCATCAAGCACTTGGAGTAACTAGTGCATCTTTGGCCTACTCTGTGCAGACTTCTTTTAATTGAGCCACTTACACTTTTTCAAGCACAAGCGACCTATTTAAAGGTCACGATATCTCAAAGTGATTTAAGTCCGGACTAACTTTGTTTATTAAGTCATTTAGTGGTGACTTGTTGTTGTGCTTTGGAGTATCGTCCTGCTGCATTTTCTAAATTACCTAAGTTTAAGATCGCAAACTAATGGCAAGACAACATAAATCATGGCTCCACACCATGATTTATGATTTATGTTATGCTTCATTTACTGAAGCAGAAAAGCAATCCCAGATCATCACACTGCCACCACTATGGCTGAGTTTTTTGTGAAAGGCTGCTAATTTTATGCCCCCGTACAAAATACATCTTCACAGTTAATCCATGATTTAACAATCATTTCTTTGTTCATGCAGGGCAAGGTTGGTTTATATAGCTTTTTTTTCCCTTGATGAATACATTTAAAAGCTGCTTTTTATTTATAAAACAGTTCCATCATCAGAAAAAATGTGTCTGCCAAAGCATGAAAACAGAAGAAAATTGTAAGGGTGCAAATACTTTTTCACAACAATGTATTTTACAAGTAAATTAGTGAAAAACCAATGAATACAAATTATATCTTTATGTGCACTGATTTACCTGTTGAAGACGAAACTAACCAAGAGAAAATAAGGATCGAGGATTGAGCATTAGTGTCCCTTTACAATAAAAACTGGACTCATTTCTCCTGAATTTAATTTAGTCTACTTTACAAATATACCATGGTTAGAAGTTGTTTTTCTTAAATATTTATCAAAAAGTACAACACCAAAAATAAAATCTGTTAAAATGTCTTTGATTTTTATCTACCAAAGAGTAACACAGAGGCCGACATACCTTGACCACCATAAATAACACCAACCTCTCGCAGACTTATATTGACATACAAATTTCTTCTGGTGAGATAAGTAACATTACCTTGACCTTGGTTTATTGATTTTTAGTTCTCCTACGCTTATTGAAAGAAGAATGGTCCCTCAAACCTGGATTACCCAAGAGTAAAGCACAAATTGTGGTAGATCTGGGGACTGCATTTTCTGTTATACAATATATACAACAAAATATTTTTTTAGCCTACACCGGATCGTAAAACCTTCAATTTTACACATTGCTATGATTCTTCTTGTAAAATTTTCACAATGTAGAAAATGAGATGAAGGCGACAAAGACTTTTGCACTTTACAAGTTGGAAAGTTTTCTTTTCAAAGAACCGATTCTTTTTCTGCTCTTACCTTGGCCCCTATGTCTGCTTCAGTCACAAGAGATACCAGATCCATGTGCGTTACTGGAGTTTGCAAGGCTCATAGGGTTAAGTCTCTCACTGTTGCTTTGCAGCGCTAAACCAAAGGAATCACGCATGCAAGCGCTGTATTGGAGGACTTAATAATATGAAAGAAAATTGATTTTCTGGAACGAGATTTCTCCTTTGATAAGGTATTAGCTGGGAGGGGAAAATGTTGTGAATCTTCATTAAGAGCCTCTGATATGCACTGGGATAATCACAGGGAGACGAGTGCGAATGAAAAATGAACACAAAGGGAAGAAGGAGAGAGTCATACATTAGGGATTGGGGAAAAGAAGGAAAGATGCTAGGAGTTGGAGAAAGAGCACAGACAAGATCACATATGCACACACTTGAATCAGAGACTTAAGCAGGAGCAGGGCTCCCTTAATAAGAATAAAAATTGATTTCTTTCCACTTCCATAAGAGGAGATCTAAAGATGATGGAGGTGAGGACTGGGTTGCAGTTCATTATGAAAAAATTAGACTGTGTTCAAGCTTTGGGCATATCCCTAACATATCTACCCTGGCTTTGTTCAGTTCTTCTTCACTGGCTGAACAAACAGTAGGGAATGTTGGAAGCGAATAGACCAAAGAGGAGGTGATGTGGATCAGGACGGAGGGATTGTACTCACTGCCAAGCTGAGTAAACATCTGATAATGAGACAGGAAGTCTGGAAAAGTAACGGACATGAAGAAGACAGAAACTGTGGGAATGAGGTGGAAGACAAACGGTCAGAAAAACTGTAGAAGTGAGGAAAAGCAATAAAGATTGTTTCCCTGCGGCAGAGAGTATTAGACAGAGGTGAGGATGAGGATGTAGTTAAAGAGGATAACACAAAGATTGACTGACAGGGGAGAAGAGAATTGAATAAACCTAACCTCACCCAAAACTGTTTGAATTTTATCAAAGCCACCAGTAAAGTACAAATCCACTGCAGCAAAGAATCACAATGGCGAGTCCCAAATATTGCACCTGGATGCCTGGACTTTTTATTGTTAGATCTGAAAGACCAGATATGATTCTCGTGACCACCAAACATAAGCAGCTGCTAACGACTCACCAATTAGTGGGCGTGATTCAGTTCTCAGAAGTACATCTGTCAAAACGTGATGGTGTGCTGCAGTGTGCTCATTCCTGTCATCACTGTAAAGTCCAGCGTCTCTGTCTCTTCCTGTGTTTCAGCCTGTGGCCTGCCGGTTAATGTGTGAAAGCAGAAACTGGAAACGATCAAATTCAACTGACCTGAGAACAGCACTGACACCTTCTCAATGTTGACTATGGAGTCTGCTTGCATGCATGCATGCATGCGTGTGTGTGTGTGTGTGTGTGTCCTCTTGTGCTGTCTGTCTGCACAAACAGGCGGTTAGTAATACAAAAAGCACCCAGAACAAAACAGTTATGTAAGAAAAATTGAGCTGAATGAAAAATAAACCAGAAACTTTAGTCGGGGATAGGAAGACAGAATGACAAAGAGCTCAGAAGAGGAAGACAGACAGAGAAATAGTATGTAAGAGTCAGAAGAAGAATGTGAGTAAGAGATGGGGGAAGGTGAGAGGTAGAGAACATTTATTATGCTGGAGCTTCATCTACAGATACAAATCACAGGCTGTTATCACACTGAAGCAAACCTTGCTGGGACTCTAAACTTGGATCCATCTCCACTGACACACACACACACACCTGGAAATATAGATGAGGAAGAGTGCAACAAGAAACCAGAGGTGTGTGTGAGCTTAGTGATAGGATTATAAATAGAGCCATGGACGGACTCTGCGGAAGGTGAGATCATCCAGTGGGCAGGGAATAATCAGGCGAGGCCTGGCAGGTTTCTCTGCTCTGCAATATACTCTGTGTCCTTTTTTTTTCTCCCAAAGCCTCATATGTAGGTACAAGAGTATGTGTTGTTGTTGTTGTCATGGCATAAACTGCATCAGATCAGCCCAAAATTATCCATGTCTCTGGGAGATTTTGATGTAAAATATTTCTCCAAGAAATCTTTAAACCACAAAATAATATGTCAATAATAGTCAATCCCATATTGGCAAGAGGTCAGTTTTACTCAAACACTTATTAAAATCATAAATAATGAAAAGGACCTAATCACAAACTTAAAGGGGCAGTACTAGGTATTTTTTAGGCACACAGTGCCATTTTCAAGTAACTATTTTACCTTCAGTTGTTATAAAATGCTATATATAGAGAATATAAAACTTAAAAGAAGTTTGACTTTGTAAGTTGATGCCTTAAAATCGGTGCCTCTTTAAAGAAAGTCAGTGGTGTCGTGTAACAAAAATACATTAAACATAAGCTGCTTTGAAATAAGTGGAGCTACACCACCCATAAGATCACCTCCCATTACTAAAGCCTTCATCTGTACAACATACAGTATGTCCTGTGCTGAAAGACGGACCACACAGTAGTGACTTTGAAAAGCCATTTAAAATATGAGACTCAAGCTCAAGGTGATTTATTTAATCGCTTACTTAGTTCTTGTGTAGATTTTGCCACATTTATACACCAAAAAGGAGCATATTAAGGCAAGGATCAAAAGAAGATAAATGTAACCGTTGCACTCGCATTAAAACCACAAAGGCCAATGAAACTCATTCATTCATTCACTCATCCATTCATTCATTCATTCACTCCACCCTGGTTGTCCTTCAAATAAATGCAGAGGAACGACTTAAGGCCAAAAAACACTGAACAGTTCACCAAGACAACTCGATTTATACTCCCAAAATAAATTCCTGAAAATCAAATCAGTGACAGTGCTAACCATTCCCCCAATATTTAAACTCCGATACAATGCATAATTCACCCGTTGCAGAGTTTAGTTTAGTTTTTTTTTTTTTTTTTCCATAGATCCTCAGTTATGTAAACCAAGACATCAACATTTTCTCATCCTTCTTCTAACTACCTGGTATGCAGTTCTCCTCCCCACCAGCAGCCCAGTGGCTCTGGCTCTCTTTGTGAGAACGAATAATTCATTGTCCTATAAGAGTGGAAATGCAACACCTCACTGTGGGAGACGACGTCAGGAGAGAAGAGGAAGGTAAGAAGGGGAGGGTGAGACTTCACCCAGTCTGCATTTAAAGAGGTGATGCACACCAACTCAGCCCCCCGCACACATCGTCACTGTGATCCTTTGCTTCCATTGCCTTTTTTCTTTCACTCCCTCGCTGGAGTCATTAAAAGGGAACCCGTCACACTTTCTGCTCCCAGGCGAGTGTAAGGTTAAACACCTGAAATGAACTCTGAAGTAGGATGGGGGATGGGGGAGTTTTTATGCTTTTATGGTCACTGGATATCAATATAAATGCTTTTTTGTTTGTTTGTTTGTTTTTTACATTTTTGCTTTGAAATTTTATAGGAAAACAAAAACGAACTCCGACAAAAATATTAAGTATATAACGATTAATCCTTTTGCAAAGTTGTACCACCAAACCAAAAATGGAAGTTTCACATTTTAGCTCAATTTGTACTGATTCAAATGACTTAAGTGGCAAAGAATGGTTGCAAACTTGGCTCTGCATTTCCCTGTTGATGCCATTACTGTGGATTACCAGCGGGGGCTCCACTCACAGCAAGATAACAGTTTAAAAAAATATGTAGAAAAATGTGTTTGGTGCTTACTGTTACTCTGTTGTTCTCAGTTTGAGCAGTGGTGATGAAACTTTGCTCCTTTGTCATTGTTATCACTTCTCCACATCGTTGACCCCTGGAGTGAACATGCCCCAGGGGTCACAGTGAATCCAGCTCCTCTCAGGTGAGGCTGCCACTGCAGAAACTTCACCAGTTTCCCCAACTTCTTTTTCAGTCACTGATAAATGCTGGGAAAGTAGCTGCATGATCCTTCTTCATGATTCACCCACAAGTTGCTCTTCATGTAATTATTTTCATGGACAATACAAAATACCACTATGCGATTGCCTCGTTTGAGTCCTTTTGCATCAGGGTGCTCGGGCTTTAATGAAGTTGGTCAGTTCTAAGTTTGTTTGACCCAGATGGTGCAAAACGGTTATGAAACGGGCTGTGGCGTGCTTCCCTTGCCGGTGTGCTAAGGTTTACAGACTCAGTGAAGCACTTAGACCTGGTAGGTCTCTGCCTCCTTCACAAGGTTTGGCCAGAAGTGGTTTTCTGTCATCTGTGGCATCTGCAGTGTTGGGCCTGGGCATTTTGTCAACCTTGTGTTTAGACATTACTTCTGGCAGAGGCCCACAATTTGCTTCAGAGTATGGGGTACACCATTCGCGAAAGCCTGGGGGTCAAGATCCACCACAACACTGCATACAATCCACAGAAACCTGCTTAAATCATCTGGGAAACTCCCACAGTTTTTAATGGAGGGGGAGGTGCTTTGCATTGCTGATGAATCCTGAGACTGCCAGAGACCATTCATGTTCTGACTGAATATGTTTAGTTGGTGTAAAGTTAGTGAGGGTTTCTCACACAATCTGTAAGAACTCAATGTAACTTTGTGAAACGCTTAGAAACTTCTATGAAGACAGCGGTGGCGTAGCAGTCTGCCTAGAATACGGTTCTGCCTAGAATACGGTTAACACAAACCCCGGCAAGCTGTTTTTTTCTGGTCTTCTGCTTTGGCACTAGGTGTTGAGTGAAAAAAATAGAATTGGTTAGAATAACAATTTAATCCCATAGTTTGAAAAATGTGCAAAAAGTCCCTGATGTTTCCAAAAAATAGTAATTAGAAAAAATGAAAAGTGTTCTTACTCCATCTCGTTGGTTTCGGGTGTGTAAAGTTTTTTTTTTTATGCTACTTCGTTGGAGTAGAAGAGGTCAGGAGTATATTAGCTGAAATATATCTACTGTCAGAATGTGAGAGGAGGAAAGAGAGAGAGGGACCCTAGCTGGCAGCAGCACAGTCTTTTCACCCATAATTTTTTCCACCTTGTTAGGCACTCAGCCGTGGGTTGGGCAAATATAAACACCCTGGCAGGATGGACAGGGGTAGAGGGAGGGAAGGAGAGGGAAGGAAATATGTATCTGGGCCAGAAAAGAAAAAAGAGGAAGAGAGAAAGAATGCAAATAAGGTTCAAAGATTAAGGGTAGAGAGGTTACCGATACTGCAAACTCTTCTTGGAGAAAAGCAAAAATGGAGGGAGGAATTAAGCAGGAGACAAAGAGGCACAAAAGGACTGTTTGATATTCATTCCCTCGGTGTTGATCTTGTTTGCGCCGTGCCAGACGTACCTCACCTCTTGCCTATTGAGCATCAGCCTCGCTGCAAACAGGCAGGGATTAAGTGGCCATAGGAAATGGATGGATGGATAGATGAGTGATCTCGTTTTTGTCAGCTGATAAAAATATGACAGATTATGACCACTGATCAAAGCTAAATAAATCCTTACTGACCTCCTGCGAGAAGATGTGTGGCGCAGTCATATGACGAGATTGTCGATTATTTTGAACCTGAAAAAGTCGGGTACAAAATGATCAAAACTTCAACTGTGTGAAATGATGAAGGAATAAAATGCCCAGGCCCCTTCCAACAAAATTTAGATTATTTATTTATAAATAAGGTTTTTGTGAAGTTCTTGGTCTGAAAGTGCCAGCTGATGATTAAAATTTGACCAGCTGAAGGAATTTTCCAAAAATTTGTGAAACATTTCATTGAATCACAATAGGATATCTAAGGATAATTTCACTCTCATTGTTTTATTTTATAAAATAAAATAAAATAAAATAAAAAAACAATCTTTCAGAAATAATTTACTGGTAAGATTGTTGTTGGTTTGAAAGCAAATGATTGTGCAGAAAAACAGAAAGAATCACATAGGATTTTTGTGCAATAATATAAGTTTTCTTGGTACAGTCCAGTCCAGGCAATCTAAATTAAAGAACTAGAAAACAGCTTAGCTTTTAAAATCTGCTTATTTGTAACGGAGCCCATCTTTCTCCCCCCCCCCATTTCTTATTATTCTTCCTTGCGCCACCCGCGGCTGCCCCCTGGTCGTTTGCTGGTTGTCTGGCAGACTTCGGCAGTATTGCTGTGGCGACAGAGACAGGAGCAGATGTGACTCTGGTTGCCGGGCGTTTGGCAGGAGCACTCATCGTCACAGTGATGAAAATGCAGCTGGACGGCACATCATCTGTAGCTTTGTGAGGAGACGGGCGCATGCTTGTGTGCGACTCGCTCTGTGTGCATGTGTGGGGATCATAGGGGAATCGAGGGGGTGGGGAAAGTTGGCATTTGGTAAACTCCCCTCACCCACCAGCAAACACACATGCATAAACACACATGCAGACACGCACAAATTCAGAGTGACCCCACACAGCCTAGGGGGACTGCAAGTGCACAGCCAGTAACCAGACAAGACGGGGGGTGACGAGTGTGTGTATGCGTGTGTGCGTGTGTGTGTGTGAGTGTGTGTGCTCTAACCAGGCAGCAAAAAGTGCTGTCAAACGTACTAGATGTTTTTTTTTTCCCCTCTCTATTTTTTATTTCTTGAGGTATTTCCTTCTATTTTGGTCAGGCCGTCTGGTAAGTTGGAGACAAATGGCTGTTTGGGGGCTAAATGTTTGAACTTGAGCAAGGAGACCCAAATTGACACTCTTAAGGAAAACCGAGTCCTGAGGATAGCAGAGAGAGAGAAAGCGGGAGGGAGAGAGAGATTACAGATGGAAACATTACTCAAGACATCTGTAATGTGTACACACCAACAAAGAAAACAAACACAAGAACTGGCCGGTGGATATGAGCTGCTGCTGTGCTCCCTCCACCGTGAACATTTGACTTTTTTCCTAGTTGCACTTTCATTATCACCTTAAGATGCTGCAATTCTGCTCTGATATTTCCATAAAAGTCCCACTACTTGGATCATAAATCACTCCATTTTCACTAAATGATGTGAAACTTTAAGGAAAAATAAAAGCGACTTTTGCTTCTAGGCTGTGTGTATCTGCGTGTTTGAGTAAAATCGCATTTCTATGCAGCATCATGTGTCATTGCATCCACGTAAAAGGGAATTTATATCAATATTGAGTTTGTGTTATTCTTGTAAAATTACTGCATGTGTGTGCGTGTGTACGTGTGTGCCTGTCAGTGGTGTGCAGAGCAGCGCTTTGGCAGTGGTCTGACATTTCCTGCTCTGACATCTTGTCTCAGTTCATCTCCCCCGCCACTGAATGGACAGAAGCCCTGAAGGGACACACTAGCACCAGCGACGCAAACTTGTCTTTTTGTCAGCATCCGTGAGGAGCTCTCCAGTACATTAGTCACAGACACACATGCACACACAGGCGCACATACATAAGTTTCTTTCTTTTTTTTCTCCACACTCCTCCTTTTTGATGTGAAATGACACAGTGACTGTCAAGAGCAAACTGTCAGTTGTCATTTGCAACAATTCTGATGAGCAGCTTAAGAACTGTAGCAAATTCTTCCTGAATGTATCACGAGTACTTAACATTTCAATGAAGCCCTGACTACGGTTTAAATAAGATATTTCTGTTTAAAGAGATCCATAACCTTTGTTAATCTTATAAAATAATCTTTTCTGTCATTCTACAAATTCTACTGTGTGTGGTGCAGTTTTCCCATCTAGTTTGATGTTGCAGGTTGAAGTGTTTATTTTTGATTACACTTTCTTGTATTCATTTCAGATTTTTTCTTTGCATGTAATGTTTTTCTTGTAGCCTTATCTTTCATACATATTCTTTTACTGGTGTAGTTATGGATCCAGTCTGCTAATGAACTTTGTGATTTGATCAGTATTTGGTTAAACTGCCTTTTTAAGCATCTGAGTTGAGTTCAAGCATTCTAAATACTTATCTGCAAACTTCTACTGATGGCTCGTCCTGTCAAACGTGTAGCCAACACCGTCAGTCCAAAAAGTTATACTGTTAATGTGCCCGATGAAAATACAAGAGGCAGATGTAGCCGTAATATGAAGAGTTGCGAGTCCAAGAGCAAATTCTAAATCTTGCTCTTCATTCACATTCCTAAAGTTGAATCCAATGTCTGAATGGAAGAATTGTGTTATCTAAGCAGGCCTGCCATCTCTACTTATCTCATCTCACAGGCTCTCGCATCTCCACCTCTTTTCCCATCTCCAGCATCTCCAGCAGTCTTGCTAGCAGTCTTTACGAGGCTCCGGAGAGCTTTGACATTTCTAAATGAAAAGGCTCTCTTTCCAGGGCTGCAACAGCTGACGATTTATGACAACGGAGGCCTCGCTGGAATCTTTGCCGCTGTCAGCCAGCATAATGATGTTTTGATATAAAGATGATTGGTGGGACTACATGCGCTGCACTGTGTATCAGGTCTGCACGCGTGTACGCCTCTGTGTGATTGGGTGATTTAAGGCGGACACTTGAATCGTTTACTTGTTGTTGTTTATTGCTTAACTGTTTACTACTTTGGAAGCTGTTTTTTTATTTTATTTTTATTTTAACCTGACATTTAGTGTACCCTTCAACCAGGCATTCCTTTGACTTTAGATTTCCCTTTCCACTGTTCTCCTTCCTTCTTTTTCTGTTTTGCCTTTTTGTTGCTAGATTTATCAGTTCAAACAAGTATTTCTAAACTTCCAGTTGTTTTTTTTTTTTTTTTTTGCCTTTCCTCTTGCTTCATCTCGAGACACACATACACACCCCCAACTCCTTCGAACCAGTCAGTAGTGACAGGCATATAGTTTGCTATAGTTTCTATTAGAGGATCATTGCATGCTTGAGGGCCCCCACAGATTGGTTACATTTTGTTCAGCAGGGCATTAGTGGGGCCTGTCGAAGGGCCCCATCATCATCAGTGTGTCTGCCATCTTCCGGCGGTGATCTATGATTCAGCCATCAGACATACATAAATCAGAGTGCTAAAAGGATTTCTACTCTACCTCACAACCCCCCTCCTATTAAATTTATGCTGCTGTAAAAGAAAGGAAAATTAGTCATTGAGGCCCCCCCCCCAACCCATCCTTGAGTCTTTCTCTTTCACTTTGTTGCTCACTCCATGCAATGTGTAGCAGTAAAAAAATAATAATAATAAAAGAGGAAAGACAGGGTGAACAATCACATGCAGCGCCCATCATTTTTTTTTTCTTTCCTTCCTCCTCCCCCTCTTCTTCTCTCTAATATCATCATTATCAGAATCGTAAAGCGAAAAATAACATGCCAGAGGGGAAAAAAAGGTGAGGGAAGAGGGTTTGGAGAGGGGTAAGTGTTTTCCCTTCAGCCACTAATCCCTCTTCTTTCCTCAGCCTCTCTCCAATCATCTCTTCTCTTCCACACGTGAACACATACTTAAATTTGAGAGCAGTTCATAATTAGTCCAAAATGTCTGTACATGCTTGTGGCTACTCACACTTTTTCTTCTTATTATTATTATTTTCCAATGCACGTGTGCTTTGAGACAGCGCCTGTTGGTGTATGTTCTTGTGTGTCTTCACTGTTGAATGCAAATCAGTGAATCGCCCAAGCAGAACGCCTTTCAAATCCCATCGCCGCTCCGCTCTGCCCTTCCACTACCGGAATGCAGCGCAGCAAGGCAGGTAGGTATGGAGTATGGGCAGTGCGTTGTTGTGGGTGACTGGTTATGTTATTGGCCCACAATCTACCCATTAACTTCTTGCTTTCCTCTCTGTCTATCATCACTCTCTCTCTCAAAGTGAGGCTTTTCTGTTACTATGTTTTGTATGTAAATGTATCTGCCAGCGTACCAGTTCATAGGTTTCTGGTCCAGGCATTTTATATGTGACTCTGTGCTTATACAACTGAGCTTTTAACCTTTGTGTTTTTACATTTGGGTTCGTAGGCTTTCACATCCATTCTAAAGAAAAAAAATAAATTGTTTTTTAAACTAGAATAAGCCTGCTAAAGTAATATAAACTGTCTTTTTAAAAGAAAGCAATACAAAACTTCTGTATAAATGCATATAGATTGAACAAATAATTTGTGGTTTTCCTTATAAGTTCATTTGGATGGTTAAGTTATAACTAATCTGTTCATGCGTCAGGTCATATACAGGTCATATAAGGGCAAAAAAATCTAATTTGGGTCACTTCAGACTGAGGTGTAAAAGTCACCCATGTCTCTCGAGAATTTTATTTTTAATTTATTAATATATGATTCACTAATAAGACACAAGCTGTCAATTTTTGTTACAGTAGTGGTGCCAAGGAGGGAATAAGAGAACAGTGTCAACATTTCTTAGAATCAAGACAAGAAGAATGACACAGAGGGAAAAAGCAGCTTCTCAACGACTCATAGTAATCCTGTCTTTGTATGACGCTAATTATATGCAAATCCTCGTTGTAAAGTGATTTGGTTTTTCTCGTATTTGAAATAATTATACAGGCTGTGCTTATGGAGGAAAACCTCTTCAGTTTCAATTGGTACACGGCTTTCTGTTGTTTCTGCAGAGGAGTGTGATGGCTGGTGTCTTAATCCACCAGACCGGCATTTTTACCCACAACGAGGGAATAATGTGATTGTCATTGTCAGTTACACTTATGGTTCATTTTACTCAATCAGGTTTAGGAAGGTTACTTTGAAGCCATGTTTTATTACAGAATGCTAATTACGTGGTTAGGAGCAGATTATTTTTACTCCACCTTTTGAATATTATTTAGCTTTGAAGATGCCTTTAATGAGTGCAATATTTACAAGACATTGACTAAGAATGGTTTTGGTCAATCAACATGTGAATGAACATGAATATAAAAAAATAGACTAGTATAAAGGAAAAAAATATGTTATTTTTGAGCATACAGCATATTTGAAAAACCGTTGTATAAAATATGCACTAACGTATTTTAAAACTTCTTACAGGTATTTGTAAAGGCAACATTCACAAAAAAAACAAAAAAACATTCACAGTGGAGGGAAATCTAAATCTAATTTTGGTTTCTCTTGACAACCTACACATAATAAGTCTGATTTTTTTTTTTTTAAATCAGACCCTAAAAAGTGTTTTTTTTTTTTTGTGTGTTTTTTTTTTTGTTTTTTTTTTTTTTTTGGGGGGGGGGGGGTCACATCACTTTTTAAAGCTCACTCAGTTTAAAATGTGATGTTTCCCATTGTTGTGAGTTGCAGGTTTTAGCTGTGTCTCTTTACTCCATGCCCATGAAACTTCTTACATGTGTGTCAAGTTTATTACATCAACACGTTACCAGAGCTGGTCTCAAAAATAAAAGTCTTGCCCCAACAGTACTTTCAAATGCTGCATTGTGGGTTTACTACCCCACAGAGTGTTGTGTTCAGGATCCCTACTTTTGTACAGTTTTCATTTTTATAGGAATTTCTGAAGGATGGCAAAATAATTGGATTTTGTTTTGTTTTTCTAACAAAACTATCCCACTTGGAAATGGGATCTGGGCAATGTGCCCCTGGGCCGCCATTTGAAGAGCTATTACTGCAAAAAACAGTCGACTTAATGAACAGACTGCAGTAAACAATCTTATTCTCAATATGATTTCCAGACGCAGATGTCTTCAAATATACGATCCGTCCTCTGATGGAACTGGACTCATTTCAGCATTATGACGGGGAGGAGACGGAGAGAAACTCTCTCTGAAACAAACCCCAGCTCTCCATCCAAACTGCACACTTTTTAAATAATGCGTTTGAACCTTTAGATTTTAGTTGAAATATTAAGTCAATCAAGTAAACAGGTTCAAGTCACAAGTTTGACATTTTTTTTCCAAGTCGAGGCAAAAGTCATTATTTTGATTCAAGTCTGATCTAGTCCATGTCATGTGACTCAAGTCAGCACCTCTGGAATGAGAGAGTATTTTTCTTAAATAGTCAACTTGCATTGACTGATATATATTTTTGCATTTTCCAAAGCAACTGTGGGTACAATGTTTAGGACTGTGTTGCTGTCCATGTTAAAAACTTAGAGTGCATCCCTCATCTGGAGAAACGCATCAAGAGCAACAAGTAAGTATAAAATCTTGTCAAACAGAAAGCCAATGTAGTTCTACACAACACTGACACAGGAAACTACCGTTTTAGAAAATCATTAAAAGTGAGTGATACAAATGAAACAGCAAAGGGACAGTGGAGCAAGACAGACAAAAAAAAAGAAGTAACTAAATTTTATCCAGGTTGACAAGGACACACTGTGATAGCCTCCTCCATACTGTCACTTTCTGTGGGGCACACATGATTTGGCCCAGCGCTCTCACACAAACACACACAAAGGCAAAACAATAAAAGGAGGGCAGTGTAAAACAGGCGCTGTAAAGACTGAGAGGGGATTGTGCATGGGGTTGTGTCAGCAGCACAGAGACCACTAGTGATGGAAGCACGTTTATACACATTATCTCACACACATACACAGACAGGGTGTGGCTTTTATTTACTTGTGAGAAAAAGGGCTTATCTTGCCCACAACTGTGAGGCTAAAGAGAGGTCTGACCTCGGCCCCTCTCTGCTCCTCTCCACACATTCTTCTCTCATCCTCCCTTCACCTCAAACCTTCCCCTGTGGATCAAGTGTGCAAGTTGGCTAAGTAACGCAACAAGGGCTCTAACCTGCGACCTGGTGCACGTAGAAATGATTCACAATCTTCTCAGTGTGGCTCTGCTGTAATGTTTTGTCTTTTAGAAACTTTGTTGAAGGAGAAAATATTTTTTATTTCCACTTTGAGCACCAAACAGGAGAAAGATTGATATTTTCATTCGTGAAACATTTCCACCTAAGAGATTTCTTTCTGTATTTTAGACCAGTAAAGTTTGACAAAGGTCTGGACTGTTCTGTTTTTATTTGAGTGGTCCCAGTGATGAGTTGGGGACCAAATATCTACCCAATGATTTATCCTGATTATCACGGTTTAATATCATTTTCAGCTTTATACGATATTCAAATTCACCTGAGAGGGACTGGCAACACGTCCTGGGGGCACCTTGCCTTTTCCCCTTTGACCACAAGAGATAGTAAGTCTGACAAAGGGATGGATGGATGGAAGACATTTAAATGTATCAATTTATACTCCACACTTGTATCAGTTAAGGAATAGTTGATTTGGGTACCCAAGAAAATAATAAGATCACGGGAAGGAGCGCTTCTGTCTCTTGTGCTGCAAGAAAGTGTCTGAAAATCATTGTGCAAATTAATAGACGTATTTTATTTTAAACTTAAGACCTTCATTCTGGACACACATCCTTCTTAAATGGGCGGCATTATGTATTTTCCAGACACATAGTACAATATTACTGTTATAAAAATTTGGTATATGTCAGACATAACTTTAAAAAATTTGACTTCACAATTTGAAATGCAATGTTTCAACTCATCAGGAAATAAAACATAAAACATTAGTGTAGCTCAAAGGGAGAACTGAAAGTCACTGAAAATCAGAACCAAATGGTTGCAATTGTATAAAAAATAAAAAAATAAAAATGGAATTGGATATGGGAACTACCAACAGTTATACTTCAACAATCTCTGCAGTGAAATTGAAGATTAACAGAGATCCTAATTTGTTTGTTGTTTTTGACCATTAAGTTCTGCTATGTTATTTTTCTGTCTTTTTTCCCTTTGGTCTCTCTCTCTCTCTCTCTCTCTCTCTCTCTGAGTGACTGTAGGAGCAATTGCTTGGCTAGCAGTGACAGATGTGCTGTATCACTGCTTCTCTTCATGAAAGGGGAAAAAAGAAATCTTGTCCTGTCCTCCACATGTCTGCTCTCTTTTTAGAGCTACCGAGGTCCTGGCCCCATTACACTGATTTACACACAGGCTCTCCCTTTTTGTCCCCGTCTCTCTGTGTCTCTCCAAGTTAATAGCAGAATGCAGATGAGCACTTTTTCACAAGGAGCTCGCTAACAGTGTTAAGCATACATGTGTGTGGATGTGCGCGTGCTTTTGTGTGTGAGTGCGTGCGTGCCAATGAGTTCCTCTGGCCGAGGGGATGAGAGGGTAGTGACAGGGGTCTTGACATGCTAAAGAGGCAGAGTAAATGGGTTTTTCTAAAGCAGTGGAAGAAATATCACCATTTTATACCGGGCCAATTTATGTCCCCTTATCTCTTCCTCAAACATGTCACTTTAGCTACTGCTGAATGGTAATTACCACTCTCTCAACACTCAGTCATTCTTTAGCACACACTTACAAAACTGTAGTTGAGAACACACTCATGTAAAACACCGAGCCAAGACGTTAAAGTGTGTACTCACGTGTCTTACATAAATGTCCGTACACACACCACACACAGAAGTGTGCTTTAGTCCTCACACCGAACCTCACCCTGTTATCATGAGAAGCAAAAGTTGTTTGGTAGATTCTGATGCGTCCATGTTTGTCTCCGGTGCTCCGGCACAAACGATTCTCCAAAAATCACGCCGCATGCTGAGGGTTCTGCTTCGTTTGTTTATGAGAGCCTCACCAATCTGTTAATCCACATAAATAGCCAGTCGAGATAAGATAGACGGATTCTCACACACGGAGACGCGCTGGGGATAAATAGGCATTTATACTCATCTCATTCAAATTCTGATGGCCTTCCCCACCCCATAAACTGTTTCAAGAATTGGATCACCATTGGCAGCTTATGATTATGGTAACATCACAGATTGTCTCTCTGCTTTTTTTTTTTGTCCATGAATATGAAACCCAACTTGAACTTTGTTGAAGTTTTAAATTTCACCTAACGGATGACATTTGGCTGTGACCTATGTAATGAGTCAGTTTGATTCAAACTACCTGCACTGTTGACAAACATTCAGTGGTTACAGGTGGCGCTTTATGGGAGCAAGTGTTTATGCTGCTAACGGAGACTCCAAGATTTTTCAATCATGCATGAAACTCCAGGTATGTTTTTAATGAGGGAATAACATTTTAACATGACGAAAAGCTCAGAAAGGTGGATTTTATAACCCCCCCCCTCCCCATCATAACAATAGTAATATTAATCTGATTAAAAGCCAAACCCTTGTTGGGAATTACAGATGCACCACGACAACTCTTCGTATTGTTCCTAATTTAAAACCACCTTGGTGGAAAAGCAGCCGTATTAGAACAACATCCAGTTTTCATAGTTAAAATAGATTTTATTATGTGTTAGTATGCATGTTTAAAAACATAATGTTTAATCCCAATGCCATTCACAGTACTGATGCCAAACTTTACACTTTAAATACAAAAATATTACTTAATCTCAGCCATAAGAAAATAATCAGTCTCTGCACTCCTTTACTCACAGATTGTGTCTGTCGCTCTGCACCCCTCTGCGATTTATAATATTATGGTAGATGGTTAGTTATCACGCCTGATTGGTTGCATGGCATCGCCATTTCTAATATCCTGTCGTAGTTATGAAGTGAAAAGAAGCCCAAGAATAAGAGCTACTGTTGTTATTGCAAGTGAATTCAGACGTCTGGTCAACTCTGACAAGACTTACACATCACGAATCCGCAGGTCTGGGACAATGTTGCATTTAATTTTACTGTGATTTCCTAAAAAGAGGAACCAGTAACCAATTTTTTTTTTTTTTTATCTGTCAATGTTAAAATAACATACAAAAGGCATTCATATGGTTACTTCAATTCCACACTGGGAAGAAAAAGGTGTACACTAATCTTGACTTTGTTCCTGGCCTGTTACAGTGTGTACTAACCAAAATGGACAAATGTGTGTCCTGTGTGTTAATATGTCTCTGTACTGTACTATTTAAACCTGCTATTTCAAAGACCTGTCTTCATAAAAACAAGGAGCCCTCTAACTAGCAGCTCTTGCTGGTGTTCAAACGGCGATGTGTGTAAGAATGTTATGCACTGCCTGTCTGTGATGAGCGCGCGCGTGTGTGTGTGTGTGTGTGTGTGTGTGTGTGTGTGTGTGTGTGTGTGTGTGTGTGTGTGTGTGCCGTCATGGCCCGTGGTTGTGAGTGCCCTACCTGACCTTGAGAACAGAGCACCACGTTGTCAGTCTGAGAGCTATAGCTAATGCTAATGCAGAGAGAATAGCCATAAAGAGAAGCCTTCTCATCCACTGGAGTTTTAAGTCTTTCACTCAGTGAAAGGAAAAACTGCTCAGTCTTTTTGTTTCTTTCAATATCTTTGTCTCATTCTTCGTCTGCCGATTCCGAATATTCAACTTTGGTGCTCATTCAGTTTCAATCCATGTCTCTTTGTAATCTTTTTGTCATTCTCTACGTTTGGTCTCCTGTCGTGTCTCGACTGTGTGTTCAGCCTCTTTCCTTACATGCTATGCCTTACTTCTATGACACATCTGCTTGTATTTAACTACAGGTAAAGAGCAACACTTTAGCTCTGCTCCCCTTCATTCTTCTACTCGTTCTTCTGAGTTTGTCTCATTTTTCAGTCCTTTATTAAACTGAAACAATCCCTCTCGTTTTCTTGTCTCAAAAGTTAATAGAATACTGACACTTAGAGGACACTTTAGTCTTTGGAAAAAACATATTTCATTTCCCTCAATCTTCCCATTTCTCATTTGCTCTTGTCTTTCTTTCGTTATTTGTCTCCATCTTAGCATGACTTGCCACTAAAGCTGTAATTGGCCTTTTCTGCTTTGTGGTATTTCACACTGTTTGACACACAGAGCCTCAATGCTGGCTATATAATAGAAGAACTGTAGAATTAAGCTGCAGCTATAGATGTACTGAAACTTGAACTGGGGGTAAGACAGACTGAGTAATAGAATCAGGGAGAAAGATGCCATAGTGTGAGTAAGTATGCCAAGCAATCCTGTTAGAGACTGCCTCTATATTCTCGTTCTTTTTTATTGTGTTTCCAGAGCAGCCAGTGTGTCTTTCACAGAGAAACTCAAAATTTAATTTGGGCCCATTGTTTGGTCTGCTTCAAATCCACAATCCTTAATTGTATGAAATGTGGTAGAGCTGCGATCCATGATTGTGCTTGTGACTCAAATTATCTTCTCTGACCTGGCTTGGTTTTTGTAGGGGCTGAACTCCATCTACAGACATAAAAAAAAGAGACTTGAGGCGCATGGATATATCAATAAACGCAGCTATTATGTGAGATAATACCAGCGGATTCTGTGTGGTGTCTGCATATTGTGAATTGCCATGAGCATGTAACTCAGGCTCCGCAAAGCGCTGATAACTTAGAGGTGACATTGAGTGAAATCTGTTTAAAACTTATAAAAGCGTCTGTTGGTTTTTGATATGCTATTGAATCTGATATTATTAATTAATTTAGATTATTGTTTCTATAGATGATTGAGAATATTTCTGTTGTGACAGATAGGAGTGAGTGGAGGGGCTGGAAATGCAGGGAGGTGTGGCTTGATCCTAACAGCTGCAAGGCTTAGCAACTTCGTGTTCTTGTTATGTGCAACCTGTTTTATGTTGGGGAAAAAAACATTTTCTTTACCCTTATATTGATTTTTTTTTTTTTTTCTCGTTTGCACACATTTGACACCTGATATCTATTTTCTGGCAAAAATAAATCAAACAGTATGTGTTTTAGATCTAATGTTATTATTATTTCTTTTTTATTTGTTTCATCAATTAAGTTTTTTTCTGTATTTTAAATTTAGCAACTTTTTTTTCTCTAGAAAAGTCTGCTTGCACAGAAGACTTGTACTTCATATGTGAACAAAAATGCATCCTGGATTCTCTTGAATAAACCACCAAATTTTACAATAGTGGCCCATTTTTGCATTATCACTTCATGTGACCATGAGGGTGTGTGTGTGTATGAATGTGTGTGTGTGCTTCTTGATGTGATGATAGTGGACAAAGTGCTGGGAGCTTCAGCTGTCATCCTGTCACACACTGACAGATATGCTGCTCGTACACCATCTAGGCAACGCTACGCGGATCCACACATTGTCTCTTCATGTGCGTGAGTCTCCATGCGAATTGGTCATACGCAGGCTGGGCATTGCCAAAATACCCGTGTGCAAACTTTACACCCAAACTCCTGAGCTGGAGATGTGAGAAAAGACAATGACAAAAGAGGTCTTTGATTTATAATCTTTTCAGAATATATATATATTTTTTTACCACTACTTTTTGTTTCCTTGACCAAAAATTGTGCAGTGACAGAAACAAATGAAAACTTCAAAATTAGACAAAGGTTAAAAACGTGTTTTATCACAGGGAGGTTTTTTATTGGCTTTCTTTTTTCTATACCATGAAAAACCAAAAATCCCTTTGAAAAATGTTAATACAGAAATATTAATTTAAGATTTATCACACTTCTTTAGATTAGCTGTCACATTTTATGCATGGTGTTGCTAACTTAACCTCTTTGCCATTTCATACTATTGTAAGCTGACTATCACAGGTACATTCATTACTTTATAACTGCCTTTCAGATGTTTACTATGCACTTTCACATATTTGCTTATTTCTACTTTTGGCACATCATTTCAGTGTTTTACGATTGATTAGGAGTCACATCTCGCATTCTCCCGCAGCAAGAACCCAAAGTACAAGCAATATATATTGGGTTTAACATAAAGCCTTAAAGCTGCAGTATGTAACTTTTAAAAAAAATAATTTTGTGTTGTCATAGTATGGTATAAGACAGACAATCTGTGAAGAAAACTGAGTTCCTCCTCTGCCTCCCAGTGCTAAATAGAAACAGCCAATCAGAGCCAGGAGGCGGGTCTGAGCACTGTCAATCATCTTCTGTGTGGCGCTGCTCATCCCCCTCTCTCTGCCCCACTCTTGCTCTCTGGTGCTCTGCAGCTAGCAGATCCTGTTGTGAATGCTCAGACTACTTAGCATGGCCACCGAGTAGTTTCTCCTCCATTAGCACATTGAGCAGCAAGTACACGAGGATGATTGACAATGCTTAGACCCCACATACAAACCAAATAAACACAAAAAGCCGTAGGTTCTTAATCTTATATATGACAGACATCATACTGGTTTCCCTTTGGCTGACCCTTTACAACTGAGGTTTACTTGTGGAAACAGGAGGACCAAAACTCCCGCAAAGATATCTCGTAGGTTTTTGTTTTTGTGTCTTTTATTCCGTGGAGCAAGGAGGCAATTCTTAAATTAAACTCTTGTAAATTTTTCACATGTTGGTTTTCTGCCACAAGTCATGAAAATACAACATCCAACACACTTTCCGCTGTATGTTGCTGAGTATATGCAGAATTCATAACGTATACGCAGGCGTGTGTAAAAACATGTGTGTTCACGCTGGCAGAACAGATGGCCTAAAACTTAGACTCCCAGCGTGCATCGAGACGTTGAACCAAGGTATACACACACATACACTCACACATTTGCAAAGATCCATCATTAATATCATTATCATAATATTCGCAGTGCGACACAGCCTGCCTGTCACAAATATGATCACTCCTATCATTCTCACCGTTACACTGTAATTATTTAACTACCTTTGTGTAAGTAATTATTGCTGCCATCATCTGTCCCTGCCACACCACTGTAAAAACAATTTGGTTTTATATATCATAATAGCCATTTGGTATAATTAATCACGTCTAAGTCAGGTTTTCCCCTCATTTACATATAGTAAGTTAGATTTGTTTTCTCATTTCAAACATCAACAAAATATTAAACTTAAAGAATTTTTATGTTTATTAGAGATATATTGTTTTAATATTTTGCTCAATGCTACAAGAAAATGACACAATTGTATTTCTCCAATATGATACTAAGGAGGCTATAGAAACCAAAGTCATCACACTTGTGTCATCTGAGAAATACATCCTTGAAATACAATTTGTTGGACATTACTCCATATCTGTCGAATCATAATGGTCTTGTTGTATGTGCAGATTGATTGTTAGAAAGTGTGTGTAAAATATATGCATGCGGGTGCCTGTTATAGTGTTTCACTCATTTAGCTAGCTGGCACTCTTCTGTCTTTAAATGATCCTCTCAGCTCTCACAGTTTAAATGGTAATTAAACAGTAGTTCTGCTGTCAACATCCCACACACACAAACACACACACACACACACACACACACGGCCAGATATACGGGCGAGCTCACAGCCCCTGCTGTTTAAATGGTAATTAAAGGGCCATTTCACTATCAGCATCTGGGCATACTTATAAAGAATGACATTAAATGACACACACGAACACACACGCAGAGACACACACAACAAGCTGCTTTTGTGCGGCCCCTTCCTAGTTCTCTGTCATACTACATCTCAGCTCACCTGACTGAATGAACTCAGCTAAACATGAAGCATAAATACAAACATGTAATTGATCCAGAAGTTTGAAACAAATCTGCACAGTTGCCTAATTTTTCTTGGACATGTCCAAAGATGCTTTCACAGCCCCGACATACCAACACATGCACACAATATTAAGCATAGCTACGGTTGGGGGTTATTCCACTGGTGCTTCTTAAGGAGGATTAGCACATGGACATGTCTTCATTAATCACTAAATTGGACAGAAGGTGTCACAGACTCTCACATTGTGGAGGTGTTACTCAGGTGCCTGCCAGCCCTTGGGCTCCCTGCTGAAAGCTCAGGTTCCCCTTGTCATTTTGCTGTTCTTCACCTTTCCTCTGATGTATTCATCTATTGTTTCCCATGTAATCTTTTCTGCTAACCATTCTTATCTTCCTCATTATCTTCTGCTTCATCACTTTTTTCCATCTTTTCGACCTTTGTTTGATCTTTGCAGACGCATTAGATCCATATCTAAAATTTCAGAAAATTTCATACGAGGTAATGCAATACCATCACGGGAGACCTGTTTAGGTTTGATCAAAATCTGTAAGTTTAGCTTCCAGAGTCTAACCATCAATAGTAACATACTGAACAAAAGTTGAGGTATACGCCTCTGCCACAATTATTTGAAACTCCCTTCAATTCGATGCTGCAAGTAAATAACAGTGCAGCACATCCAGTTGTTCTTTCAGACAAAGCTAGAGACACATTACACAAATTTCACAATCTTCACAGGCCTTAAAATGACAAGGTGTACACCCAAAATGAATGGTTTCACAATGTATGACGACTGAAACATGGAATCACACATTGAATAAATGTGCATGCAGAGGGATCACATTATACATGCTTAGGTAAACCAGCTAAAGTCCAACAGAATGAAACTTTTTAAAAACCTCTCAAAAGAGTGTTAAACAAACAAGGATTCATTTTGCTTCATTTGAAACGTTTAATGAATTATACGTTCAATAACAGTCGGCCTGCAGACGTTTGTTTTCAAAGTTCAGAGATCATAGATGTAATATATATATATATATATATATATATATATATATATATATATATATATATATATATATATATATATATATATATATATAAGCTTTTTGACATGTTCTGTGTTTGTGCCTTTGTGTGTCCCCATTCCTGCATATTTTGTAATTTCCTTTCTGACTCTCCTTAAGGGAACAATAAAGATAAAGCAGATGCCAGCAGATGCCCTGTTTAAAGATTATCAGCCTGTCTCTCCATACTGTTAAAACTCACAAGGGACAGAGCAGCATTTAACACACGCCATTTACATCACAAGACACATGGCAGTGTGGCTCTGAAAGACAATGTAAAATAAGAGGAAGGCTGGAACAGGGATGGGGGACGGTTACTGTGGACATTCTGAAATTAAAAAAATGTACAGAAAATTACAGATGAGAATGATGACACTGCATGAAAAATATGCTTATTAAGGCTATTGTCAATTGTGCTCTACTGCTGTATATTCTTTTAAATCTCCGGAGCATATGTCTTTGTTTAAAGTAAGAAAACACATTTCATGCATATGAACATGATTGTTTTTCTGGACAAAAACTATAAATAACTATAAACTATATAAACTATAAAATATTATTTTTGGTAACCTTTTATAATTATCTCATCTGCATGTTTTAATTATTCTCTTGTAAAAAAAAAATAAAAAATACAAAACATTCCAGCATTCTGAAGTCTCCATGACCAGGTTGCATACAGGATTTAGTATCTACCGATTCATTCATTTAGACATTTTTAGTTACTTCGGCTTATTCCACTGAGTTCAAAAGACATCAAAGTGTCTGTCTTTTCCCTTTTCTCACTCTGCAGGCTCCCTGAGAGAGCGTAATTACAGTATAGAATGATAAAACCATTAATAACTCTGCACACAGTCAGAATGAGACAATTCCCAGTGTAAGACTCATTTCATGCTTTGACAATTCCTCCAGAAATCATGGCACACAAAGAAGCAAAGACCACTTCAGGATTTCTTAAATTCCTACAGCTGTGTGAAAAAAGTTCACAACTTTTCTCTTCTCTTCTTTTTACGTTCCTTTACTTTCAGATTCTTTTCTTTTTTTATTTTTGTCTGGCTGGACTTACCATTAGTCCAACCAACTTTTAATCTGTCCATCCAGCCGTTTACTTTCTGATAATTTTTCTGGTTAATTTGGCGTCTTTATGTACAGATGCATTGCATATGTATAAATACATTATAATCAGCCATTGTTTTCTTGGCTGTCCTATTACCCTACTCCTCAGTCTCTGTTTTTGCTGCCATCATATCTTTGTCCTTCTGTCCTTCCATCTTTCAACCTCTATCTTAATTCTCTCATATTTTCGTGTTTTGCCCTTCCATTGATCCATTCCTCTATCCATCCATATGTCCATCTTGTAGTTTACAGGTCATAAATCTGCAGAGCTTTATAACACAGCACCGTCCTCTCTGTCCCTACACAGGCCACACCACTGGGAGAGTCCTCTGATTGTTTGTCTGCATAAACTATGTTTGGATGCTCATAAGTTTACTTCATGTCTCCCATTTAGGCTTCCTTGCTGTTAATAGTGTTCCATTCCCTCCTAATGTGCAGGACTTTATTTTTGGAATACTTCTACAAATCATTTTGGCATTTAAAACATGTACCGGCGTTCTGAAAACCACGGATTTTGAGTGGGGATTTTATTTTTATTTTACTTCTTTAATAAATAGGGTTCTAAAAAGTGAATTTGAAATTCACACAGAGTGTAAAAACTTACCCACATAAATGTGTTTCCACATAAACACATCCCACACACAGCACAGTCCCCCTTTGTACCGTGACACGGCCATAACTCAACCCATGCTACCAGGTCCTGTGAAATATGACAGCCTCACATTGCTGGAGAAGGGAGTGTGTGTACATGCGTGCGTGGAAAAAAAAATAAAAATACAGAGCGTGTGTATATGTATGTGTTTATGGCAATGACAAGCGTCCACCCCAATGTCCTTGTCCGTCTCTTAGTAAACTTTTCATTGGGTCAGACATTAGCATAGGCGGCTAACTATAACCCACATGATGGATGGAGCCACAACTCTATCTGTGATGTGACCCATGCACAGAGCCTCAATGGATAGAAAGGGCACTTCCTGGTGGATCATGCTAATGCCTCTGGTGCAGCTGGGATGGCTGATGCAGAATTTCAATAATGTTGTCATTGACTCTATCTGGAGACAATACATTATAATCCTGTCATCCTGAAATCAGGAGTTCAAATGATGATACCCGAAATCAACAAGGTAATACTTTTATTAAATCAAATATGTAAAAAAAAAAAAGTGAGAACTATGTAAAATTAAGAGTTGAGTTGTTCAAGAGTAATTTATCTCATCTATCCATTCTTGCACCTGCTTCCTTTTTGTTCAGGATTGTGAATGGGAGGCAAGCAGCCATCACAGGATACACACTATTTGGAAATACTGGTTTGTGCATTTTATTACGAGTTACAGATACAGCTGTGAATTTAAAAGAAATGAAATCATGAGGCATTAATGTAGGCATTACCTAAAAAAAGACCTCATGAATACACTTTTTCTGTGTTGTATTAAGGGTCAGCATGGGGTCGGTTCTGGCTTTAGGCTGAAATCTGAGCTGAGCCGAGTCGGAGAGTAGTTTTCCGAGGGGATTTCAGGAGAGGATAGAACACCTCCCTTTGCTTTGAGTGACACGAGCATCTTTAGGCAAGAAAGTGAAGATTAGAGAACCAAGAACAGGGAAGGCCTGCAGTGTGCGTTCACTAATTATGGTTTCATTCTTACAGATTAGGGCTGTTGTACATCTTATGGTAACCAGAACCTTGCAAATGTGTAGAAGTGTTCACACCCCATGAACCTTTGTAAGAAGTGGAAGGAAAAGGTGTGGCAGCAAAATGTGCACCAGCAACAGGAATAAACACAGTCATTAGAGGATTGTCAAGCAAAATCCATTGAAGAATTTGATGGGAGCTTTTCAAAGAGTTGACTGAAGCTGGAGCTGGCAAATAAAGAGTCAGTAACCCAGACTAATCCTACAGTTGGGTTACGAGGAGAAACGATGCAGGACTGTTGCTCTGCGTCCCAAAGTCCTTTCTTGAAGATGATTGGAGCTTGCACTTCATTTTAAAATCATGCTCAGAATCTCAGTGGAAGAATGTAAAGGCACATATTGGATCATACAATGAAAAGCTATTAAATACTTTCACAATATTCAATCTTTTTATATACACCTGGAAATTATTTGTAGACATTGCTTCATCCGTTATGGATCATTGCTTTTTAGCTCACAAATACATTAGTTATTGAACTCTGAGGTCAAATGTATTTACATTATTGTAGTATCATTAATGGTGACTCGTCCTCTACCAGTGAGGAGGAAATATCTTTATTATCAAGACATTTCCTCCTCAACCAGGCCATCTGCCGTTTGCTGTTCTTTCATGTCGCACCTGCCCATTGCTGCTCTCCAACCATTCAATCATCCATCCAGCCACCTGCAGGTTCCATCTCTTTCTGTATGGTCAGGGCCAATCATGGTCAGCTGTGTAGTTAAGGGATTAGTGACAGTCCAATCGGACTGCCTCCTTCAGATTCTATCCCCCGACTCACCAGGGGAACAAATAAAGACACAAAGGGACACAAACTTTCATCACTGGCGGAAACCAAATAGCAGTGGAAGTTCAAAACATTCTCAACAGGAATGAAGGCCATGCTGAGGGCTTAGCTTTGAGACATAATGATGGCCTGGCTTGCAGGATTCACTGTGTGTATCTGCTGTCAGCTTGTCTTCTCATTATCAGAGCAAACAATGACAGTTTTTTTCTTCAAATTATGAGTGTGCATGTGTTTATTTCATAGTTTCTTTTGGATGGTGTAACAGGGAAATCACTGAGGTGAAGTGAAGATGAAGAAATAAGAGCTTCTGAAATGATATTGATTTCAGTCTTTTTATATAGAATGTTTCTCATAAGACACATATTCCTCCGTCAGTGTGATGAGTGCGTTTGTGCAAAAGAGACTCTTTTGACAACAGTGTACTAACTTAATACAATAATTTAACACCCTCTTTAGTTTTGACATACACGATCATGCATGGCAGGACCAATGTAAACGCATGCAGCACATAAACACCAACTGTATGTCCATCTCCACACAAACACACAAAAGTCTGATAAAAAAATATATATATACCAGTCAATAAGCAAACACTGACAAAAACAAAAAAAACAATCACATACAGTCTAGCTCTTAAAAAATAAATTGTACATGCACAGATACAACAGCGTGGTGACAGAGTATATAATTACCCTGTTATCAATGAGACTGCGCTTCCACCATTGTCTGGACCACTGGAGAGTGTCATTGCGTTTCTTCACAACTTCATCTGTCTCACAGAGACACACATACACATGCAGGGAGACACACACACACACACACACACACACACACACACACACACATTTCTGCCCTACCAGGTAAAGATCACGGCCTCTCTTTGATAGAGAAAATCCCAATGTAACCATGGATATAAAAAATAACGGGAACTTTTACTGGGATAATAGCGAGTTGAAATGATCAGGACAGACTGATGATTCACATGGTTTTCTGTTGTTTACTTCCACCAGTGTTATGTTCAAGACCACCTAACCCGAGACCAAGACAAGACCAAGACAAGACCAAGACCAGAGTGTATCGAGACCGAGACAAGACCAAGACTTTTAGGGTCCGAGACCAAGTCAAGACCAAGACCAATTCGAGTACCACAACACTACCTTCCACTCTCTGATGCCTAGATGATTGATTAACCAACTCAGAAAGGTGAAACAAAATGTATTTGTAGTTATTAAAGGTGTTGCAATTTAAGCACTGCTATTGGATAAATAAAACACAATGTAGTGAACAATAAGTGTTATCAAAAGAAAATTGTTTCTTTTCCTGTTTACATTAATACTTTCTTGAGTCGTAATAATATAGATCCAACTACCTTCTTAAACACCTGTTGCAGTCAGTTAAGTTCAATTTCAGGTTGCCATATTTTTGTTTTTTTTTAATACACATTTGCAGGAGGATACAATAACGTTGCAGCTGTACACTTATTACAATGGCAACTGTACACCCATCTTGTGTTGAGTTCAGTCAGTCTGGTCTATTTTTGGTAAGAGAATCTGAATAAGGCTCTTCTTCCCTTTGCTTTGACTTTCTTCCTTTCTTCTTGCCAGGCCTCTCTCTCCTTCTCTCCCTTTCTGGTCTCAAATTCTCTGTCTGTTTCA
Organism: Poecilia latipinna; assembly: GCF_001443285.1. Taxonomy (NCBI): domain Eukaryota; kingdom Metazoa; phylum Chordata; class Actinopteri; order Cyprinodontiformes; family Poeciliidae; genus Poecilia; species Poecilia latipinna. The sequence goes on from NW_015113018.1 coordinate 312,913, forward strand.
GAAGATTATGTAGGTATCTGTTGTCTTCTTCTGTGAATATTGTGAGTGTGTGTATCCCTTTGTGTGTGCATGCGTGTCTGTGGTCCATCCGGTTGGTTGGTATGCATTTCAGCTTTCAGTGACCCACTGAAATAGAGAGAGGCTCAGAGAGAGTACATTAATATTGGATGCATTTTTCCTAAATGAAAAACCTACATCCAAATACCTACATCCATTAATTTCTGAATGTCACTGATTTTTTTTAATTTTATTTATTTTTTTTTTACATTGCACAAGGCATTTTAGCCAACCAACCAAAGAAGAGACTAACTCTGTACATATCAGATTTTGTCTTTGTTGGTATAGATGTTAAGGTTTTTGGTCTTATATTTCCTCATTTCTCCTTTCCAAAATATTTTTGTCCAACCTGCAATAGGTTGAGAAATCTTGTGATTCAAGCTAATCAGAAATAAGATGCACTTCTTTTAATATTGGTCCAGCATGTTCAGTTTCAGAAGATGCTCTGCATTCCTCTCCTTTGCCCTTGATGCAGATGTATCATAGGCCTACATAACACCACATGCGGAACTTATTGCTTCCATGTCAGGCAGCTACAGAGTTACCTTAGTAATGGATTTTGTCTCAGCCCCAACAACACTTCCCCTAATATCAGGAAACTGTCTCCCCATTCAACCTGTGTGTCTCCAACTGTCAACTGAAGAAACAGCTGATGAGACATAATCACCGTTATGTGAGATACTCCAAAAAATTACAGGGGAGACCCATTTACCGTCTAAAATATTGACTACCTGACAGACAAACTGAGTTTTTATGACTAAGAGTTTATTAATGATCACATATAGGCGTCTGTGTCAATGTCACCCTTCGCACCCATGAGGGTTATTGTGTTTTCATCTAATTCCAATGGACTTGCATGCAGCTAACGTCAAGACGCTCCTGTGGACTCTTGCTCTTCTTGCCTTACCTTTTAATCCTCCTGTAACTTGTAATATTCCAACTTCCAAGACAACTTCAGTTCCTGTCGAATGGCCTTTGCCTGCTCAGGTAGAGCTCTCTGACTCAAGTTCCTTATGTTTTCTCTGGATGACTAGAAATACAGGACTGAGGCTGTCTACAAAAATGTTTTATTGATTAGCTCCTATAGACATTTAAATCAAACCAGGAAATATTTAACTTTTTTAATAATGATAAATACTCTATTACTGCACTTCAATGACTCTTGCAAACACAAAAATCTCTGTAGTGAGACATAGATGTTTTCCTTGACTATTTTCTTTCTTCATAATATTGTTGTTTATCACACTAACAGGCAAAAACATATTTTAAATCTGCCTCTGTGCATTGCTTGTCTGTCTTGCTGTTTTTGTTAAGTATCAGATATATTATTGTATATTGCTATTATTGTATATAGTGTAGAAATCTGTACATTCAATATAAACAATAACATGGTACTTTTTTGTAAATAAACTTTAAGTGAGTTTTTTATTAACAAGGTAGAACCCAAAGCTCAGGCTCAGCTATGTTGTCACAGCATATCATGGCTGATTCAATGGTTTCTTTTCTCCATAAAAATATATTCCCCACCCAGTTAAGGATTACACATCATTCACAAAACCACAACAAATTTAAATTCCTGTGAGTACAAACTCTGCTTTATGTCATAATTATCAGTTGGTTGGTTCTTCAGAAGATTAGCCAAGGATTCTTGCTTACACTGACAGTACTTAACCGTTCATATCTGTGTTTCTGTCAGCGGTGTATGAGTGATGCCTCTGCAAACTTTTTTTTTGTTTGTTTGTTTTTTGCAAAACTGGTTGAGAAAATACATGGAATTGGCTGGACTTTGTTGGGATTAAAATGAGCTATTTTAAACCCAAAATGTCCTTCTTAATGCCAAGAAAAATAAAGAACAATCAGACCTGAACATATAGTGCATACTAAATAATGACAGAGCAAGTAACTGAGCTAAACAAAACATGATATAAAAAAAAAACACACTAGTTTGTCTATTATGTGATGTGACAGTAGCCTTACAGATGTATATCGGCCCACAACCTGTAGGGCCCACAGACGGAGTTTCATAGATCCAGGCCAGAGTCGCCAGCCAGGGGCCTACTCCCGTGACGAAACCCTCCTCACTGGGTTGACTGTGTCTCTGGTTAGGCCCCGAGAACCACCAGCCCTCACCTCTCTTTCTGCCACATATCGGCTCGGAGGCGTATGCACACACTCAGAAACACAGCGTAAGAGGGGTGACCTGACAGTGGAATCAGGGGGTGAGAACAAAATCTACCCAAACTGAACTGACCTCTAATTAGCGCTGCTGGCAAAGTGGCCCATCCCAAACACACTGATGCACAGACACATACGTTTGCACGCACAAGCACACACACCAACAGGCTAGAGGCTGTGATGCTGAGTGTGTGACGTGCACACAAATTGGTCATGTGAACAGTCCACACACTGCTTTTCCTTATTTATGCACCTAATAGATGCAAAGAAGCACACATATGGATTGGGTAAAACTTTATTATATTAAATATTTCTTAAATTAGTTCAATAAATACCAAACTGTAAATTTCATTTAAATTTCCACCACTATTTTTACATTGAAGCATAAGACAATTCAGGTTTTTACATTTAAACTTATCTATTTTTTTTTCTGCTTGGTAACAACTACCAAACATTCTAGGAAATCTACTTGCTTAGAACAAATAAGACTCTTTTTCTCAAACATATTTTAATAATATTCAGTTGTTTTTTTTTTTTTTTTCTTACTTCATAATATCGCCATACATTTCAACTCAATGTCACTGCTCTGTTGCAGAGAAGCTCCAATTTCTCTTGACTCTTTCTTCCGTTCTGCTCCTCGCTCCTCTCTCTCAATTTTCTTCTTATTTTCAGGGACCATCTAATCTCTCCCAGAGACAGGACCTGTCCAGGCTGCTCAAGCACAGACCATGTTGGATATTCATTGAAAAAACACATCTTAAAGAAGAAACTGTGTTTATGGTGAAAACTTGAGATTGTTTATTGATTTTTATTTGTGTTGTTGAATACGTCTGTCTGACCATGGTGTCCCAAAAGGGGCTTTGCTTGGGACATGGCATTAGACACACACAGACAAACCCAATAACATGTGCATGGACAGTCACAGGATGATCATAATGTGTGCAACCTGCATGATATTGTACTTGGTAAACTACACAAATTGCAACCAATTATAAGGATATTTTCTCTGGGCTCTCTGGACTTCTCACAGTCCATAAACATGACTGTAAGGTACTATCTAAATTGGCCTTAAGCGTGCGTGTGTGTGCATGTGCGTGTGTGTGTGTGTGAGCAGGGTGATGTTTCCTGTGCAACTGTTGCATTGCCATGTCTCAACTAGCAACCTGTCCAGGGTGTACCCCTGCTTGGTTAAGGCCTGTTGTGAAGCAGAGAAAATATCTTCAACACGTCCCCTCCGAAAAGCACATTGTTAAAGTTTAGAAAGCATCTCATGTTTCTCTAAGACCCGCATTAAAGGTGCTTCTCATAAATAAGTGCTGAGTATCGTCACGCCGATAAGAACGACACATTTCAATATGCTGACTTTGAAAACTCTTAACGCGATGAGCAAATTTCTTTTAACACATTTTGCAATGAGAATGAGATCTTTGAGAAATTCTTATCTCTCTTACAGGTGTTTTTTTTTTTTAATAAAAACATCTAAATGTTTTTGGTAAACAATGTAAAGATGGATTTGGTAAATGGATTTGGTAAACAGTTTCTTCTATCAGCTGGCAGATATGCAATGATTGACAGAATCTTTATGGCTCCATTTAATCAAAAAAGTGTCATTAAGCAGTTAGCAGAAAAAGTTAGAAAATATTTGGATTTCCTTCAAGTCATCCATCTGCATCTGGTAATAGAGAGAGTCTGCTGGATGGCTAATGATGGCGACAGATGCTTAATGCCTCCTTCACAATACTGATGCTATAAAGCACAAGGCAAACAGGCCTCTCCCTAAAGCTCTGTCTGTCAAGCCATCAACTTAACTACACTGGCAACAGCACAATGAGAGTTGTGCAGGAGAGGCTGCGTGAAATGAAAACCGGAGGGAAAGAACAACCTGGTTGTGAAATACAGGAAAGATTGGGGGAGAAAATTAATTGAATGTGTCTGTGTGCTAATAAGTTTCTAAGCTAGTAGACGAATGCATAGTCTTCTAGGCTGGTAATAGCACCTACTGGTCAGGTTGGCAAAGGCGTTGCTAAAACACAATGCAGGGATACAAAAAAATATACAGTTGCATAATGTGATTTTTGTTAGTTTTGTGCTCATTGTTCTTGCTTTATGTGTCTCTTTGTATGCTAGTTTGTTTTTTATGAAGTCGTGCACCTGGCTTTTATTGTTGTGAGTCTCTGAGGATATTTTGTTCCCTACTTCATTTGTGCCATGTCACAGTTTTTCAGTTTTTCCAATTCCTTTTAGATTGCAGTTTGGTTGCTTGGTTTTTATTTGAGCCATTTTAACCTAGCCTGGTCGTTTTCTTTCTGCGCAATTCCACTTCACAGTTCAGTCTGGGCTTTCTCCCATCCACTTGATTTCCTCTGGTAGAATTTCAACTGGGCCAAAAAGCGAACAGACATAGACGCTGATGACGTCACTTTTCTGCGCCGTTTTATAATTGTAGTCTGCCTGTAGCTTTAGCAATAGCAGCGGAGGAAAGTGATGAACACAATTCCAATTATTGAATTAACATTCGCAGCCATTCGTTCAACTCTGCGCTTCTCCCTTCGTACTGGGGGATGGTTATTTACAGCGCAGGAAATTTTGGACAAGCGTCATATTGTCGAACTAGCTTATTACATGCATAATGGGCAAACATTAGTGATTGTAAAGAATTTAAAACGTCAACAGAGTCCACGCCTCCAGGAAGCAAACGTTTCTCAATACCCAAGACTCCACACCTTCTGTATTAAGCAAAGCAGAGAGCAAAATGCTTTTTCCAGTTTAATTTTAACAATTCTTAGGGATTGATTTTTTTTTTTTTTTTTTAACAAAGTATGTCCAAGTTAGTGTATTTAGGTATGGGCTTTAAAAATCTAGTTAAATTCTTATATGGTTTCTGTCTGTGAGTCCACACACTGTATAACAAAGATAACGTCTTCCTAAAATGATAGCAGAGATGTCTGACATTTTGAAAGATTTATTAATTTGATACTATATTTCTGGTTATAGAGTTTATATTTTAACATATCTTGAATATAATTCAATATGCATAACGTTATGTAACAGCACAGATCAGTGCATACCTTTCAGCACCTTCAGCACAACCACATAGGTAAAATGCTAGGCTTCTTTTCTCTCAGGTCAAACAGGAAAAGTGTCCCTTAGTCAGATAAACCAGGCGAAGCTGTAACAGAGTGCTCTATACATAACAGAGCTGTAAAGACAAAGTGTTTGTGTGTGAGTGTGTTTTAAGAAGTGAGATTAAGACAAAGATGGATTTGCATAGATTTTCATGATTACATATGCATTTCTTCATTTGCATATGTGCCTGGTTTAGGCAGATCCTTGTGCTACAGCCACGTGTTTGTGTGGGTATAACACAAATGTTGCTACTGTATGTGCTGTAATTTACATTCACAGCTTGGGGCCCCAGTAATTATTCAGGCGCCGCCTTTTGCTCCAACATAAAAAGCCTTCATCAGGCAAACATGAAACAGCAGAAAACCCGATAAGGCTTCAAACACTGCCTGCCATCTGAAGAGAAGCGGAAAGGTGAAGCGATGCATAAAGGGATAGATGATTTTTTTTTTCCCCCTACGGTTTGCTCTCATTGGTGTAAGACTGTCACTTTTAAACAACACATCTGTGATTATTGGAAACGTAATGAACAATCTAATATTCAGAAGAGTTCTTTAGTGTGGAACCCAATTTTCAGACTGGAACCCCAGTCTGTCAGTGCAGAGGAATGTACCCACAGCATCCAGTGGGGTTTTCACTGGATGCTGTGTGAAAGCTCCAGAGCATCCAGAACTCTAAGAAACTGAATAAATCACATCTACAGCCAGAGCCTCATCATCGAGAAGTTTCTCAACCATCTTAGTGACCTTGGGACCAGATTGGAGAGCCCAGTCCAAGGTCCCCAGCCTTTGCTTCCTCACTGGAAGATGTGCTGATGGGATTGAGCTCTTTGACGTATTCTCCCCACTGACCTACAATATCCCGAATCGAGGTCTGCAGCACACCATCCCCACCATAAACAGTGTTGGTTGTGCATATGAACAGAGCGTGAAAAATAAATGAGAGTATGACAGTGAATGTGCAGTGCTGAATTCATGTTCGTTTCAAAGTCATCATGTCTGTTCCCGTGGTTCCCTTGTACCAACATGCTAATCAGCTTTTTTTGCTGTATTCTCTTGTAGCTAATTGAGAACAAATTATCTCCAGAATAATGTATGCAAGGGGTTTTACTGCTAAATACAGACAAGCTAGTTGTCTGTTTCTGTTTCAACAAGCAGCTCAATTGTAGCGTATAAAACAGAACTAACTAAAGGTTTTACTGGACACATTTTTTCCTTCTTTTTTTGTTAAATTTTTCTATATTTACTTTTTGTTCCTGCATATATTTGCCCACATTCTTTATATTGATGGAATCGTTTATTTTCTTTTCATCTGTCATGTTTCTGGTCTGTAATTTGAGTTTAACTATTCCAATAGCTTCTTGTTTTATTATGAGTTTCCTCCAGTGTAGCTTTGTTGCAATTCTTAGCTTAAACCACCTTTGAATTGAGAGTCAGATTTTCTAATATAAAAGGGGAACGAGCTGAAGTAACACGAGTTTGCTGCTGAGAGACTGAACATTTCATGGTTCCTGGCTGATGAAGCCTCCTTACTCACAGCTACAGCCCCACATTAGAGCCAAGTCAAATAAATAATAAGTTATGAGTTAATGAGTCTCAAACTTATCTTAAGCTAATTATATTATCATCCAGCAGCCTAGCAGTGCAACGCTTTGATATCAACCAATTATTAGAGCTAAACTTTCTCTATGATCGTTCTGCAAGAGGAAAAGTACAAAATAAGGTCTTCATATTTGTATTTATTTTTCATTATTTTTTTTAACCGTCTGATGTAATCATGTTAAAGTAATGGTAACACAAAATCGATTACGTATTCTACTTGTAGTTCTCGTACTTGTGTTACAGAAAAATAACACTTTTCTGTATTTTATTTTATTTCTTGGTTAGTATTTACAGTGATTTGGGTGGGCCGCCTATGTTTTTCATGCAGACGTTCATCCCCAAAGTTACAATCAAAATGTGTCTTTCAAAATATTTAATGGATTAATGATTTAAAAAAAAAACGCATAAAAAACACTGTCTAAATTGAAACTGAAATATTTAAAGCAAGCAGGCCATAGTGTTTAAAACTGGCATTTTCCCTATCTGCTTTGAAATATTCTGGCCCTTCTGCAAATTTTGTTAGACCATTGTTTGTGTGGGTCTTTGTGTCCATAAGCTGTGTCTGTCTTCATTAATTTAAGTGTATGCCATCTGGAAACTCATCTGAGGTTGCCAGGGTTTTCTTAGCTAAAATACAGAGCACCTATGCTGCCACGCGTGTACACACAGTGACGAATGTATGCGACTGGCAAACTTTTTCTTTAATATAGAAAATGCTAATTTAGCAATAGACTATTAAGCTAAAATGTAAAAAGCTTCCCTGCTTCCTGGTTGAGTAGTTGTTGTTCCTTCACGTGTCATTTTTTTTGTTTTGTTTTGAGTGATTCATATTTTTCTGACTTATTCAGTTAGTTCAAACATATCTCTTCCAGATTTTCAAGATTAATATACTTAACACATTTTAAATCACTTCTTCTGTCTTTGTACCGACCACTGTGACTACACTGGGCAAACCTATTTTAAAAAATATTTATTTTTATACTTTCAACAAATTTCTAACATTATTCCAGTGATTTTTCAGCTTAGCTGGAATCATGCAATCCATAATGGAGCAGACAACACGTGTAATTCCACAACGATGCAAATTTATACAATCATATTTTACATCATCGTATCACGCCTTCATCACCCCTTTTTTGCAGTTTTGACAGACAAGTGAAACATGAGTTAGGAGACTCACTTAATGCATGTTGCATGAATAAACAATGAACACAGACTTAATTACATAAATTGTTTCTCCATGCTCTTGTTGATGGTTTGTCCATGTGCTTGTCACATGTTACATGTAGAATTACAACAGAGTGGAAGTATCTAATAAATATGCCAGGATGAGAGCAACAAATCAGCTCTAACCTCAGATTTATATCTAGATTTGGCATAATGCTGACACCCACTCTTCCAGACAGAATGCAACTGAATATTTCAAGCTAAATAAAATCACAAACAAGTGTTTTTTTTTTTCCCTACTTTGTTTCATCTTTGACTTTCCTTTCTTCGTGCCCTTTATCAAACTTTAGCATAAGTATTACTACGTCTCCCTCTCATGAAAGTCTCTTTCTCTTGTCCTCTTTTTAGAGTAGGAATCATCCAGCACATCTCTTTTAGATATTAGTTTATGGGCCATGACATGAGCTATGAATGAGAAACAATGAGAAAGACCTGAGAGCATTAATCACAGAGCAACACAAGGTAATAGACGGTTATCAATCCCCTTACTCTCTGTGATTAAGAGGAGAGAGAGAAATTAGGTGAGAAAAAAAAGGATTCAGAAGTGAAAAGTGGTTGAAAGAAAACACGAGAACTGCTGTAACCATGCATACATAAATGCAAACTGAAAGTGAGAATCTCAGTTTGGCTGCATCCTTTTCTGTGTGGAGTCTGTAACTTTGGTCAGAATCATTTCTCAACACCTGCCACACAAAAAACACAGCAGCACACTGATAGTTCTCCATTATACTGTACATCATTACAGCAAATGTGCTTGGAGAATATCGGCTACCTGCCTCATCTTAAGTGACTTCATCCAGCTCACACATTTATGCTTTGACCCCACAGAGGATCTGAAACACATGAGCCATCCTGCCTGATTTGTAGCAACATGCCAAGTCACTTGGATGCAATTTGTTGACTTACTATTAAAATTGAATGTCATCCATTTGTTTTCCAGGAGAGTAAAAAAAAAGTATTTTTTTTGTGTCAGGTCTACAATATTTTTTACAATCTTTAAAATATTTTGTGACTTTTTTTTAACTGACACTGCTGTGCATAGAATCATACATAAATTAAATTTGTTGTTAAATATTTTTTGGCACCTGAGCTTTACACCTTTCTGTGTTTTTTGTGAAGCTGAGAATTTCCTGGACTGTTTTTGAACATTTTGGTGGCACAACTAAGTCATCTAATCACTCACATTAATCAAAATATTACAATTGATTTAGTTTTTATATAAAAAATAAATTAATTAATTAAATCCATCAGTGGAAATAAACAGATTTGGTGTGTGAGTGGAGGTTCTCTAGTGCTGAAAGGTTGGATACAGGGACATGTGTTCAGAGAGCTGTCGTGGGGTTTTAGAAGCTGTTTGCTTTAATCGCTTTTCTTTTCCATTTTCTCTTCTCGGTGCTTCTCTCTCCTTCCCCTGATTTGCTCAAGGAATTCCGATGAAGTGATTAGATTGATAGTTGCAAAAGAGAAAGAAGGAAGGGGAGGAGTGGACAAAAATGAATAAATTAGCATATCACAAACACCTCACGCATTGTCAACCCTGGAAAATAAAATCCCCAAGCCACCGAAGCCCCTGCCGCAGTGCTGAAGAGCCTGGGAGAAATGGGTGTGTTTGAAACCCCAGCTGGCAGGATGAAGACATTCAAACCCTGAGCTGGAGACAAAGTAAAAGTGAGGCTTTCTGAGGCAGAGAGATGGCGTGTTTAGTGTCTGCAATAGGTGGCAGCAAAGATACAGTCCTCTGCATCTTTGCCTACAGTGTTGCTCTGAGCTGAGTGAATATTTAATAATCTCTATTTGTTAAAGGGGGGAAAAAATACTGAGAAGTAATTCTTGTTTTAAATGTTGTACAAACCCACGTTAACAAATGTGAAGTAGAGAAAGTATCTCATAGACACAATTAAACAGCGTTTTGTCTCTCAGGATTCCTCTTTTTAGTAGAAACACTATATCACCAACGGAATAATTTAGTACTGAAAAAAATTACTTGTAAAAAGAAAATCCAGCTCACCTTTAAAAAGAAAATCCATATTTTTGTAAGAGCAGTATTCTCCTTTCTTGTTAAAAATGGATTACAGTCCATTTTTCTAATATAAACTATTTGTATGAAGATTTTTTTCCCCAAATTCCCACTGTATTATTAGTTGTATGCATTTCCTTCATATGTTATATATGACATTCTATGAGCAGTGACTTTAATTAAGATTTGAGTTTTGTAAGGAAAAAAAAAAGTCCCTCACTTTGTTGCCTCATTAAATGCTTCATGTTATGTAGCATTCAGCAATGAACAAAGAGGAACACTAAAGATTAAAAAAAATAAACTCCACTGACTGACATGGTGGCACTACATGAAACTTTGCTGGAGGAAATATACGTAAAATTTAAAGTAGTCCTTTGTTCATCATCATCATCCACAAAAGAATTTAAAAGTCAGCCTTTTTTTAGACATTAAGAGATTAAACTTTGTATCAAAGTAATGGCTGAACTTTCATTCCTATTTAAAATTCTCATAGTCGCTCAAGTCCAGCAGCTTCAATGAATCATGTACTGCCGTCACTTGAAGTTCTTTCTCCGAACTGATGTTCACTGTATTTGTCCCGTAATCCACTTGACCCAACCATGGACGCCGTTCTTGCCCAGTGATTTTGTTATTGATTTTACGCTAACTTTAAAGAAAGCGTAGTTGTAGTAACGTGTGGTCAGCAGTGCCCTCAATGCTGGTCTTGGCCTTTTTGAGACCTCCTAGATGTGTCATCACTGCACTCTTGGAGTAAATTTGACAGGCTGGTCACTCGTGGGGAGGGATACCACTGTTCCAGGATCACTCCATTTTTGGATAAAAGCTTTTTTACCCTGGTCTGGAATTCTGTAGCCTTACAAATTACTTTTCAACTGATAACAGACTTCATTTCTCACCTGTTCCTAAAACTTACTTTGATCATGGAATAAAGTTTTGCTTTTTGAGCTCAATTAGCCTCCATAGCTCAGGCGAAAATCATGCATAGTGAAATTGAATTAAAAATGTGGCAAATCACAGTCAATGCATCCCTTATCAGAGGAAAAGTTACTTTTTCCACACCAGGTCATGTTTATTAAGCTTTTATCCCTTAATAAACTAAATCAACACTTCAAAATAGTTTTTTTTTTTGTGTGTGTTTGCTTGAGTTATCGTTCTCAGATATGGATGTTTGTTTGATATGAGGCTGTTGTGACGAGGTAAAAACAGATGAGATTCTTGAGGTTACCCCATTGCAAAGCTTTTCAGGGAACTGCTGATAAGTTTAACTCTCCTTTAGCAATCTGCAGGCAAGAGGAAGTACAGGTTGCTTGTTGTTCAAAGAGCTAACACAGACACACGGGCAAAACATTTTTAAACACACTTTGTTCGAAAGCCTTTTTTTAGGTTTGGACAGCAGGAGGTGGCAGTAGAAGCTGGAGTGGTAACACATGCACAAGTGGCACATGCTAATAGCTGAGGTTTGAACAGCAAATTGGGCCTGAGGCCTTTCTGCTGTGATGCAACAATGCCAAGCCATAACAACATTGTGCGACTGTTGTTTTATAGTTTGCTTAAAAATGACTGCACTAGTTCTTATTAAGTCGACGTTCAGCTTTCTCGCTGCCGTCTCAAAAAGGCCACAAACATACTTCAGTTATTCATTACAGAATCAAATGCTGTTTTCTACAATCACTAATCTTTTTGATAGCAGTTCAGTTGAATGCAAATGGAAATCATTTTAATCTTTTGTTTTTCCATCAATGTGAAGGCTCACTGGTGAGGACACAATGCAGATGGGGTGCCATATCTGAGGACAACGTTTGTTAGACGTACTGAAAGTAATTTCTATGCAGCTTTTGTAAAACAGGCTGTTTTTCTGATAAGTCATGAAAATGTGCCAATTCTGCATCCAATCCGGTATCTGAGGCCAGAATCCCACCGGCAGGGCAAAGGAAAACCCTGTGCACAATGAGCTAATGAAATCAAACATGCGGTGCAGTTTTGCATGTTAATGCTGGCAGTGGGTGTCAATAGCATTTAAAGATGTCAGCAGGTGGATAGCGAGATGGATGGCCCTCTGCCTGCCTTTCACTTCCCACCCCAAGGAAGTTAAACAGCATCTGCCTTAAATAGAAAACTTCAATATCTATTTAGGAAAAGGGAAGGAGGAGTGTTAGGGAAATGTAGGCGGGAGAGCTGGACGAGAGAGCAACACAAAGGGGCAGAAAAGAATCAAGACAAAGAAGGAGGGAAAAGAGAGAGTTAAAATAAGGCAATAACTCCCCGACCTCAAGTGCACATTGACGCCGTTGTCATTTGTTAATCAATAGAAGTACTGTGCCGGCTATACATTTAATAGCATGAGAGATTGGCAAACCTGCAGCAAAATTAAGGGAAGACTAAGAGCGCAGTCTGCTTTCCATTCTGTCAATTTACAGCCTTGATGAATACAGCAGTGATAACAGACACATGACTTTCAATGCCGCAGTTAAACTTTGTGGCTTCATATTTGTTTACACATCTTTATTACTAGTAATTTGTACTTTTTAAAACTTTTTTTTTTTTTTGCTGCTTGTAAGGGATCAGGTTTTGTTTGCGCACGCTCAGTTTGTGCTTCAAAGCAACAAACAATGCGAAACGTCGGCGCAAGTATTTTATTAAGACGAATCGAATGATGGAGACATAAAAAACAAAAATCACAACTAAACTTGAATAAATTCAAACATCAAAACAACATAAGAAAGCCACTATTTTTGAAGAAACGTCATTAAAAACTGGATGAAGTGCTCTTGACTGTCTCCAAATGTCTATGTGTGTGTGTGTGTATATTTGTGTGTTTCTATGTGAAACTTGCCCCCATTATGCTTCTTCTTCATTAATAACGGTGATGCCTTTTAATTTCTTTTGCCGGGCCTAAATTAAATGTGTCACCCTTTAGAATGAATGGTCTAGTCTGGATCTCACATGTCCTCTCTACCCCTCTCTTTCTCTGTCTGTTGCTGCCATATTTACACAAACAGTCTGGCGCAAAGGGAATAATTTACAGGATAAATAAAGCATTGCTCCAATTAGTTATAAGTCAAATAAATTAGTCATAAATTTAATCCACTCAATTTTATGGCTTTGGGATTCATGATCCGTGTAGCTGCAGAAATATATGTTCATCATGAACTTTATCTTGATATTAGGAAGGTAAAGGCAACGAGATGCACGGTAATCAATGGTGTGATAGTATATCTACTGAATGCCCCTTCTTCACCAAGTATTCTTGCTCCAAATAAATGTAAAGTTAATAAATCAAGCATGGCATGTGCTGGTTAATTTATGGGCTCTTTTACATCAGCATCTATGAAGATGAAATCATAATAAGATGACAGGAAGATACAGCTAGCCACATTTACCCTGCATAGTGAAATTTAAATAAATAAATATTTTTTTTTATTTTTATCATTCAACAACATTATAAAAAAAGGCTTTATTAGAAGTTTTTCCCTGTTTAATTTAAACAGGGAAAAGTGAGAATAATGAGCAAGAATAATTAATGTAAACAGCAACAGGTAATAACAAAACTTACATATAACCCGAAATGTTTACATCATTAATAAACACCAAGAGTAGACAAATTACTGCCAACTTTGTAGAAATCGATACTATATTATATTTATATTTATAGTTATATTCAGAAACCGTCTCATATCCGTCTCGTTTATATTGATTAGTCTTATATTTATTGAAAAATCAATCTGATAGAGGAGTCATTTTTATCAGTGAGCCAATCACATGTCACAGCAAAGAGGAGATTCTGTCGTCATTACAAATGTGTTTATTTTAAAAATCAGCAATTAAATACTTCAAATTAAACAGAATGAGGATTTCACAAATCAAAATGTCTCTCTTTCTCTCAAGTTTTAAAGAAATGGACGTCCGTTTAAGTTAGAGCGGCATGGGAATGTTCAGCTACAGTTTTAAGAGAAGGACAAAAGAATTCAAATGAGAAACTTTGAGTCTGTCGGTTTCTCGCTCAGGATCGTCGCCATGTCAGTGCCGACTTTGTGTGTCAAATAGCCGCTGACTTTCTCTGAGCCAGGACCAGCTTACGGTTCTGCTCTGGGATCCATCGGCTTGGTTCTCTCTGTGACTGTGAGCCTCAGTTCTAAAAGCAGATCTGTCGAAGCGGGGAGGTTGCACTGAGGCTGGATCAGATTGTTGAATCTCAGAAATTCTTCATGTGGGATTGTTGCAATGGAATTTTTTCCAGGTCCAAAATGAAATTTTCAGAGTATAGTTCTCTCAAAGTTTTATTAGAGAAAGGAAAAAAAAATAACTTTCAAGATTTTTTTTTCTTTTCACAGAAGTAGACTAATTAGTGAAAGCATACAGAAAGCTGGTAAAAATCCTGAAAGATAATTTATTATCTTTGAATATCTAATTGCTCAAAGGAGAGAGCACTAAGCAAAAGAAGGCGTATTTACAAAACATTATGACTACGTCGTGCACGGTGAAGGATATTATTCAGGTTTATTTGACTCGTGTGACCTCTAAAGGATCGATGGAAGACCGCGTCTTTTATTGTGAAAGATTCAAACTTACTTTTATAATCTCTGTACCTCACAAAACTTGTAGTAGTTGGCCCACTTTTTTGCACCTTTTCTTTTCAGGAGAAATAATTTCTCTCTCTTCCGCTCTGTCTCCGTTTCTTTCTCAAGCCATGACGGGTGTGATAACTTTGTCCTTCCATTTTTCTTGTTTCCCTGCTCGCCTCCTACTGATGGTCGTACCTCACCTCTCTCCCCCTTTCCACTTCACCCTCCTGCTCTCTCACTCCAGTTCTGCTCCCCCTGTGCTTGTTGTGTCTCCTGGGCCCTGACCTCCCGCTGTAACCCCGCAGAGCCACAATGACTTTGGTGCACAATACAGTCTGCTCGGTAGAAGTCAGTGCAGAGGCTGCAGATATGAGCTGCAAACTTTTTCTCTCTTGTCAGCATAAAAGTGTGTGTGGGGTGAATATATCCTGTTGCATGCAAGTCCTCCTTCTCCCTCAGAGTGTGTGTGCGTGCGTTGGTGTGTGTGCACGCACGTATATGGTGGATCCTGTTGCATGGTAGTCCTCTATCAGTGTCTGCCTCCTGATCCAATTGATTGTTCTGGGTAAATTAGGACTGAGCGCTGGTGATGGGGACAGGAGTGAGTTACACACTTCACCCCGTCCTTGTCCTCCACCCTGTTTCCCTTCTTTCTCTCTGTGTACCTCTATATTCTTATTGTTTCCAGATGTATGTATTCAAACATTTGCTTATTTACTTATTTCTTCTGTAACTTAACATTCTGTCTGCTCTGCATGCTCCACCTTTCATTATCTTCTGTCAACCTGGTCTGCTTCTTCAGAGCAGATTGTTGAAGAAGCAGCTTAATTATTTGCACGACACAAATACAGAGTTTATTCAAGTTGGGGGCACAACAGTTGTTAAAAATAAGATGTGTAATTAAGTAGGGCTCTATGAAACTAGTTTTTAACTTTAGCACTTTTTCTTTCTTATGTAATCTCAAGATGACTTGAGAGCCACTGTAATTAAATCAAATAGCTGAATTAAAGTTTTGTGACTGTAAATCAAGGCTAAAAACCCACCTTAAATTCCTAGTAACTAGAAAATTGATCAATATAGTTGAGGTATATTTACCTGCTGATTTTGATGGATTTTGACCAAATGTAATGTTTATTGTTTCATACAGTAATTGGTTGCTGCATTTTGTTTTATGTAAACCACTTTAAACTGCCTGTTGCTGGAATGTGCTAAACAAATAAGCTTTATTTCACCCTGGACAGAAAGAAGAATGTAAATTTGTTGAACAATGAGATTTAGACCATGTCAGTAACACAAAATACTTTTTTGTAAGTAATCTAATCTAACATTTTTTTTTCATGTTATGAGCAATTCTAATTGTTGGAACAAAACCATGAATTTATTTTCAATATACAATAAGTGAGGCAAATAAACATTTAAATGTAAAGACAGAGTGATTGGACATGACCATTATAAAAATGATAAATCCCTATGCAACGACAGCAGCTACATATTCTTACCTAAATGGAATAGAAAAGGCCTCCCTCTTTTAGCTTATTGCTCTGCTTTCACTACTTTTTGACATTTATAACCCCAAGGGAACATGTACTGGAATACATGTACATCCAGTTTTGTGCAAGTTGTGTGGCTCCACAGCATGCGAGTTATAAAAACCCGACGTGTTGGTGATCAATTTTTACTGTGGAGGAAAACATACACACTGTGCACAAAATCATTCAATGTATGTTGAAGTGTGTTTAAGGCTTTCTCAGTTTCTCATTTCTTACTTTAGTCTGATTTGTTGTATGAACATTAAAGAAAAGTGAAATGTATAAAACTGTAGAAGAATAGCAGAACCAAGACCATTTGAAAGTATAAAAAGCAACCAAGGCAGTGCTCACTCCTTAACTAAAACTAACCTGATTGATCCCCATGTGTGAAAAGCCACAGCTGATGCATTGCATTTCCATTGCAAATCAATTGCTCCTTCTTCATCAGTGCATTAGTAACGTGGCTTTCCCGGAGCCTTGGGGCAGCACACTCCTAGATCAAACACAACTAATGACGGTTTCAGTAATAGCATTGGCATTTTCAGTGTGTGTAAAAAAAAAAAAAAAAAAATCATGTCAGTGAGTAAGACAAGTTGATGATCTACCTGGGAGGCTATACCATGTGTTACAGTAGACATGGATGTTCTGGGTTCGATTCCTGTTCTTGGGTCTTTGCCTCTCTCCTTTTCCCTATTTACTGTACAATAAAGGCCACTAGAGTCTAAAAAAAGAAAAATTGAAAAATAAAGAATATAAACAATCTCTCTCACCGACCCCAGTATCTTAACTATCCACAGGAGAGCGCTCTTCTGGACTGTGGTGTCAGATGTTTGTACGGGGGCTCCGTCTCTCCAGTACGGGTCACTGCACCTGTGGTATTTCTCCTGTCTTTCGTTTTCCTTTTCCTGATGTTTCTATCATTTGGCCACATCAATTACAACAGCTGTCCTCTGCTGCTTATTAATGACCACAACGTTTGGTTACTTTACTGTCTTATCTGTTTTTGTGTTTGGACGTCCCACAGAATCTCAACATCACTCTGTTTATTTGCTCTCGTCATCATACGAGTTAGGTAGCTGCTTCTAATGGTCTCACTTAAGTCCAACACTAGATGATATCAGACAGGACCAGAACCCCCTTTACCTGCATCGAAGCCCGACACCCTCCCAGCTGACCTTACCAGTGGCCTGATACAACTGTTGATACTGTATAAAATTAGGGGGGGGGGGAGAACATATTTATGACTCCATATGAAACTCCTATACAAAAACAAGTTTTTTGGTAAATTACATATTTCATGACCACATGACAGTGAGGATATTTGGTCGATTTTGTTTCATGTCAGTAGTTGTAAAAGAGTTTTTTTGTGCTCAGCTCTCAACACAACATTTTGCTTGGTGCTATTTATTTTCCCCTTTTTGCCATAATCTGCTCTGCTGCATATCAAACCATCATGTACCAATTCAAGTGCAGCCTATGTATGTACAATTTATTTTTAGTCCAGAAATTACCGTCATTCTGATTTGTGGCACAGGCACCAGATTGTGTGGCTGGAAAACAAATCCCCTGTCATCCGTCCACCTCCATACATGACGAGGTGTTTAAGATTCTAGATTAGATTTATTTATTTTCCATAAAGAGGATAATGCACGTTAATCAACATGAATACCATGGTTGCTAGCAACATTGACATTGCTGCTTATATTGTCTTCCTTTTTTGTCTTTGCCATTCACCCATCATTAGATTAAATGCACTTAACCTAAATGTTTATCAGGTTTTGTTTTTTTTTCTTTCACCATTTTAACACTTTATCAACATTTGGTGAATAAAAGTGGTTTACTCCATTTGGCCTGACTGTTGTTTCTCTGAGGTGTTCTCACTTAAACTCAAGACTTGGAAAAAAATCTGATGTTTTCCTATTATGATATTATGCAAGATATTGGATGCAAACTGTAGAACTGAGTGTGCTTTTTTTCTGTATCATGATTCTGTGCACATAATTTCCTTATTAAACACAGTCCTTCTCCGTAAACTGCTGAATTGGTAACGCTGTCAAAAAAGCAGCAAGCGCGTGTAGTTGGGAAACTGGACCCCCTGCTCCATAAATAGATGTTTGTTTCTGCTTTCTGGTTTTGTTTCTTTCTGGATCTGTCCCACTGGGACCATTTTTCTGAAAAGACAGCTACAGTTAAGGTAATTCTTTTTTGGCTTTCTCTCCACATTTCACCACCAAGTGATCAAGCGATCACTCTACATTTGTTATTCCCTTCGTAGTCCTTAATCTAATGTATGTGCTAATTTTTCTTAGCATTTCCAGATTTTATTATTTTTCTGTATTTAGCTGTTGTGAATCCTTTGTGCTTTTATTTTCTTTTCTTTTTACAGCTGACTTAAAACATCTGTTTTACTTGTGTTTTTCTTCAGCAGCTGGACCCAAACCGGTGACCTGAAATGGCACATTAGTTTGGTCTGTTTGCTCAACACTTCTCTCTCTCTCCTGTCCTCTTTCTCTCGCTTCCTCCTTCTTGTACTGTCCAGCACTTGGGGAAAAAAAAAAAAAAAGCGAGGTCTGCTTCATGGCAGAGTATGAGCTGTGCTTCTCAGCTGCAGACGAAAAGTAGAGTAGAGCTGAGAGAGAGAAAGGGAGAGAGGAAAAAGGAATGAAAAGGATAAGAGGGGAAAAGGCAGCAACACACTTATACCTGCTGTCCTGCAAACAAGAGGCAAATGAGAGATTGTGGGAGTCAGGGAGAGTGTGCCAGAGTAAGAAGAGAGAGAGAAAAAGAGGATCTCAGAAAGCTGTGTCCTTGAGAACTGCATCACAACTCTTTGAAGAGAGCCTGGAGAAGGTGTGAGTACCCTGCATCTCAGTGGGACATGTGTGTTTCCCGTGCTTCATGAACGTTAAAGCACAGTAGTGTGTGTCTGTGTGTGGAGGAGGGTGGTGGAGGGGGTCGTGTGTGTGTGTGTACACACACGTGTGTAAAACATGCTGTTTGTACGCTGACCTGCCAAGCTCAGAGTGAAGCGGGTTTGGCTGCCGATCTTCTGCTATTGTCTGCCTGCCTAAGTGTTGCTGACAGGGGATTATGGCAAATACAAAACACCGTATGGACTAAAGAAAGACGGAGCCAAACTTCACAGACACGTGCATGCATGCATGAAGCTCCATGTTGAGAGCTTGGTTTGACTGCTTTTTGTAGTGTGTGTGTGTGTGTGTGTGTGCGCGCGTGCATGCGTGTGTGTGTGTGAGAGAGACATAGAATCAGTTTTAGCATGGTTACGTGTCTGGTCTATTTTTATTACAAAATATTCTTCTTGAATTCTCTAACTACATGTGAGGCTCTTTTTGTCAATGTTTCTATGAACTTTGTACTCATCGCTCATTTTTGACCATACTTTTTTGCATGACAGCTGAGGCTCAGCCAAATTAGACAAACAAACTTACTTGGACATTAATTCTAAAGTTTTGGACATATAGATCTCTAGCTAGTAGACTTAGTCTTCGATGTAGGTCTGGGATTTGACTGAGCAATTCTAATGCATATGCTCTTATCTCAACCAGCGAAATGTTTCCCCAGCTGCATGTTTGTTTTTCTGCTGAAAAGTGAACATTTCCCCAGTCAAGATGCAAAATGTCAAACTTTGGTCTCATCTGGTCACTTTCTGAATACTCTACTCACAAAAAGTTAGGGATGTTTGGCTTTTGGGCAGCATGGCGATTGCATTTCTATGCAATCTCCGTTCATCTTGCTCCATCTTGGATTTGCCCCAGTAAGGTATTTCATTCTGACCAATCAGAAAACACAGCGAGGATTTGTGAATGACAACGTCAAGTTTCTGCATTGTTTTTGAGTTGTAGTCTGCCATGGTTGTAGTTGAGGAAGTGAACAAAATTCTTCAGTTCCAGTTGGCCACGTTTCCAGATACTGAGCAATTAAAGTTGGAACAAGACAAATTTGAAGACATTTTATTGCTGGATATCATAGATTTAATTGAAAAGTTTTGAGAACGTCACAATAAGTTCACCTGTAAAGGTTATAGTGCATTTTAGGTTCATCCTAGAATTTCACCTCACCTGGAAGCTGATAAGTGATGGTTTCACACTTTGCTGCTTTTTTCCTTCACATATTTCCTTCTTTTTTTAATCTATGTAACATTTCTGTCTTATTTCAGTTACAGCCTTAACCAAGCTAAAAACAAACAGAAAGAAACTTTGTTTTTTAGTAAAAGTGATATAAGCCCTGAATCTACTTTTTTTTCTTAAGTGATCATTCCTAATAACCACAACTTTTTTTCCTCTTTTCTTTTAAAGTCACATTATTATTTTGCAGGCAGGTATACAAAAAGTTAAGAGTTCAATGAATTTGGTGGGACGACACGGCAGATTTGGAAGAAGTTTGATACAGAATGCATCTATAAATTACTCTTAGCTTTTCAATTTTAGGCAATGAAAGCACATGCATACGTTGGTTCTTTAAAGTTATTGTATCAGGATAAATAAAAATCTTAAGGCATATTGTATATTTAAAACAGATTTCAGTGTGGTGGTTCTTTTTCCTATCAGCCAGTTCCAGCTGAAGAATGTAACACTCGTGTTTGGCTTGAACAAAGGAACAATTGTTTAAAAATTAAATATTTTACAGGTCATACCTTAAAAACTGATTTCCATGTCATTTTCTGTAATAGAAAAGTAGCATTGTGATCCTACACAAGCGGTAAGCATGCGGTTTGGAGGTTGTGTGTCTGAACTCCGAGGTCTCGGGATCAGAGCCAAATGGTGTGACCCATTGAACTATTTGTAACTAATCATAGGCCACAAGCCACGCAGCACGCAATAGAGCCCAGTTGGGTTACACTCATCAAAATATAATGAGAGTCAACATGTCACTCATGTTTCTGAGGACAGTGTTGAAATGAATGTCATCGCTGAAGACCTGTGCCATTTCTGTTGCATTAGACATGATGACTTTGGTTGGTGCTGTGGGTAAAAAAAGGAAAGGAAAGCTTGCCTCTCCCTTGGATTGGGCCTTAATGTACCAGATATCCTAATCTATAAATGCTCTGGTAGTATCATGCCTTAGGAATCATATCTAGTATCATCTAGTGTGTTTGATCATTTGTAACAGGACAAGTGTGACCACTGATCATTCTTTCCAGAATGTATTTGGATATGAAATTAAAGCATCTGTAAAACATGCGTCGCATACCAAAAGATATATTTTCTTTCTTGTGACAGAGTTACAACCAGATTTAACTTGAGTCATGTTCCCAGTCAACTCTGTCAAGTTGTATCATGACTTACATTTCATGCTTTTCTTCCTCTTAAGGAAACTCCACTGAAACTTTATTTAGCATTTTATTTGCAGTGCATCATGGAAAGTATTCACGTTTTCAACATTTTGTCATCAACCTTATCCCAAAGTGTATTAATTTAATCTCTTTACTCAGTCAACAGACCAGAGCAGTTTGCTTTTTTTTATGACGGAGACCACTGAGCTCATTGGGACCTTCAAAGTGACAGAAAACTTTCTGCACCGTTCCCCGGACTTGTGTCTGAAGACAATTCTTTTGATTTCTTGTGTGTTGTTTGGACTATATTTTTAAATACTTAGACTTTAGAAACTATCTCCAGGAACAACATATTAAATGACTAGCACAAATTAAAGTTGCAAGTTACTATTGTGGTTAATTGCACGAGTTTGTGTATAGTAGTAATGCGTTTCTGAATGGTGCAATATGTTTTAGTCTGCTCTAGCCAACCGATTGAGGTCAGCCGTTCAATAATTAAAGCATGTCACTGGTTAGTGCACGAGTTGGGTCAGAGGGACGAACTGATGTCTGATCACAGTGACAGAAGTCATGGCGCCTCTGAAAAGACTCGAAAATAAGGAATATGGCGATAAGACACACAGCTGAAGACGTGAAGCGACAAAGATGTAAAGTTTTAAGACTGTTTGCTACGTGGCTTCACGTGAGAAAACTGCTTTAGCTACAGCACGTGTCTCTTCTTTCTTTGATTTCAGTATCTCAGGAGTGAGGACAGCTTGCAGCAGACACCCGACAACAAGAATATCAGGTAAGAGGAGTAGTGCTACCAGCACTTCTTAGAGAAAATTACCAAACAATTGTGAGATCAGGGTCGGTACCAGGAACTGTATCTTTTTACTCACAGATATTGTGTATCTGTCAGTTTGCATGGTTAACCAAAGACTGCAAGGCCAAATTTAAGAAATAATATTTATAAAACTGTAAAGTGAATAGAGAATAGGACTGCAGTTTCCACCACATGATTAATAAGCATTTGGTTGACATATATGGAAAAGAGTAAAGCTACCCTGCATGTTAAGCTCTGTTTCAGCAAAAACTGGCTACATCTTTAATTAGCAACATATATAAAATATGCTAGGCAAACTTAATATCTTTCATGAGAAGTAAATTAAATTCTATTATTAGGTTAATGCACTGGTGCAGCATAAGCTTCTTTAAGGGACTGCACTGTTTAAAACAGCTTTTCTGCATATTGTAGCTGCAATTTTAACATGCGGCCATTCAGTCAGTCCCAAAAAACTTATTAGCTCAGTTTTGTATCATACAATGTTCCAAGATGCTAATTGTGTCGCCACTGACTGTGAAGGTTCTTAACTGATCAAAGAGTTATTAAAATACCACAGTCTAGTGGTGCTACCACTGAACAACGAGCTCATCTATGGAAATGTGTGGAACAGTTTTGCGGGACATGTAGAGAAATCATGGCTGCTACTTTGTGTCCTAAAACAGTGAAGTATTAGTTGTCAACCTTGTATTAATGTTTTGGTTCCTCTTGTACACATGCCAGTTACCTTGAATAAATACATTTTGAAATATTTTGAAATATCTTTTACTGTACACTTGCAATTTTTGATAGTTCTATTTTTTTTAATAGAAAATCAGATTGACTTACATGGCAGTTGTAATTTAGACCAAACCTGATTTGAACTTCAGGTAATCTGGTCACCTTTCCAGGTGATTTGGGTTTCTACTAAGACTCCGCAGCAGTTTCCACCTGGCAGACGGCTTAGATTCACACAGATGCAAACCGCACAAAGAAAAACACACTACTTACACTGACTCCATGTAGCTCAGAGAACACACTTCAAAATGCTTTTGTTAGCTTTGAACCAAAAAATATTAAAAGCTTCCAGACCACTCGGTTTTTCTGGTTCAAGTCTGCTCTGCATTCCCAGAATCAGAACCAAACATGGAGAAGCAAAATTCCGTTTTTATGCACCACAAATCTGGAGCAAAGATCCAGAAAACTACTAAAATGCTGAAACACTGATTTATTTATAATCAAGGCTTAAAACCCTTTTGTTTATAGTTGCTTTTTCTCTTTATCTTGCCACAGCAATGTATTTATTTTTTGTTCTGTTTTTGTCATGTGAAGCCCTTTAAATTGGCTGTACAAATCAACTTGACTTGACTTTAACATAGATGTGTAACTGCAGACTTGAGGCCTTTTCAGATGCTTCACAGCTGCACTCTTTAGACCTAAACGATGTCACTGAGTCACCAAATCATGAGCAACAATATTTTAAAAAGGAAATGAATTATTCTGCAACTGTTGCAGACAGTCTTTTTATGTTATTAAGGATTTACATATCGTTACTGTTGTAGCCTTTTGGTCTTCTTCTTTAGTGGTGGTGGCTTAAAAACCAAAGTCATTTAAAAAAGTATTTTACCACATTTATTCCTTTAGTATTCTTTTTTTCCACCACTCTCTTTTCGATCAGTTCACTTCAGGTCTGGCATTTCTTTATGGTGAAATTCAACCTGTTTGGGGTTTTTTTTCCGTCTTCATCTTGAGATTGTAAGTTGTTGAGCTGGTGGTTGTCTGCTCTGTAGAAGGTTTCTGTATTCACTGTTAATCCTTTTTATGCTTCTCCCAGCCAGAGGCCCCTGTGAGATCCTGTAGATTTAGCCTGAGGTTGATCTCATGATTAGTATTCAGCTGTCAGAATATGTCAGTCAACTTTTGGAGGCTCCTTTCAGTCCTAACACTCCCACCGTCCATTCTCTTACAAATTGCATGAATTCATGGCATTGTAGCATGTAGATATGTGTGAAAATGTGTGTACATGCTTCAAGATGTATGGCTGTGTGGTGCAGCATTGCGTGCATTAATGTTGACGCACATCCACCCCCCCACCCACCCTCCATTTCCCAGGAGTTTGCCCTCCATCATATTAAATGACATGAAAAGAGCCGAAGACGGATATATGCATGAATTAATTGGCTTGAATAGAACTGTTTAGAAGTTTAATCCGCAGGGATTAATGGAAGCAGCCCTCTCTGGATTTAAGACGCTGTGCATTTTCAGCAGCGGATTGTTTTATTTCAGTTTGTCCCCCTCATTCTCATTTGCTGCCACCTTTAGTTCTTAGTCAATGAGCCACAAAAAAGCTGTTAAGTGCAGAAGAAGACCAGAGGGGTTATTTGCATATATATATATATATATATATATATATATATATATATATATATATATATATATATATATATATATATATATATATGGGGGTGAGAGGGGAATTTTTTTTTTTTATATATATATGCAAAAACTCAATATATGAGTGGGCGACCTGTACAGGGTGACCCCTCCTCTCGCCCAAACGTTAGCTGGAGATAGACACCAGCAACCCTCCTGACCCCATTAGGGACAAGACAATTATTGTGAGTGGGATTGATTTAACAAGCTTCTAAACTGAGATTTTTGCTCAAATTTTAAGAGCTAAAATCTAAAATCTCAGTTAAAATATAATCGATTATATTTAAGCTCAAACTTCAATGACTCCTTTACCTCTGAAAACTCAGTTACTTTGTAAAAATTAACCCAAAAAAGTACAATTAAAAAATAAAGGTCCAATCTTTTTTATTACTCATACTTACATTTCTTAAGTGTGTGAGAAATATTGCTGAAAATGTCCCAATAGGCTGACCGTAGCATCTGTGTGATGATTAAAAAACTGCCTTTAAACATTAGGAAATAACTTTATGGCATAAAAAAGGAGGATCTGACAAAGAATGGACTGAAATGAAAACTGTTTGTACCGGGGTAGTAATTATTGAACATTAAAGTTAAATTTGTATTTTCTGGTAATCTCACCTTTTCCTTTAAAACTTTTAATTATTAAAGGTCCTTCCAAAGATGGTTATTTCAAATTAGTTTTAGCTACAAACATTACATCTGATTGTTTTGAAACACTTTCCAGCTATCTGTTCTTATCAACTAAACAACAAATGAAAATGAAAAAAAAAACAGAATGTCAGAAGTGAAGAGCGAGAAACAAGTGAGGTAACCAACATATAATGGAGCAAAATAATCTATTGTGTTTAAAACCTAGTTATGTGAAACTTAAAATCACTTTCTATTCACCCTGTTATTTTGCTTGTAAATTCCTTTATCACTTCAGTTTGTCTTAGATTTTATTTTCCTCTTTCTCGATATCAGATCCTACTCTTTTGTCTTCTTTTTCAGTTTAAAGGTGTACTTATTCTGCTTTTTCCTTCTCTTTTTCCTCTTTATTCCTTCATTTATTTGCTGTAAACTGTGAGTCTATGAGATACTGAACAGATCGATGCCTATAGATTGGCTCATTGGAAGCCATTAGTTATGGGTTTTTATAAAGCTAGTCATTACTGTGCTTAATCTTGCAGAAAATTAAATTTAGAGTTGTGTACAGTGTTTTGGTTAAAAGTTGTTGATGTTTTTTTTTTTTTTTTCTCATTCCCCTACCAGCTGCTATTTTTTCACTGTTTTGCATTTAAAGCTGTGTGTGCGCCTCCTTGTCTGATGGGTGGGTGTTTGTGTGTGAAATGCATTTTAGTGCCTCTGTCAATAAGCCGCCAAGCTTCCTGGTCATGCCAAAAAAACCCTCAAGAAAACTGCCCATACAACAACATGGCTTGGCCACAGTGCTGCATACGTTTTCCATTTTCTTCCCCTGGGGTTGGCAAATTTCTCCATTGTTGGAGCTTTTATATTCAATATATCCAATGGTTTTAATAACTTGGAAAGTGATGAGAGGGTGTCATTTTTTTTTTCTTCCTGACACTTTGCTTTTGTTGTTCAAAGTGCATGATGGCTCCATCCAGGTCCGGTTTCAATTTCCAGAATTAGTCATGAAGTCCTGGGCAACATTCAACCTCTTTATCCCCTCCGACTTGCCAAATATCCCCTCCCTATTTCCATTACTTCTTCCCATCAATCCCAGGCCTCTACCTCTTTCTGTCCTGCTGTTCAAGCTTTCCGTTCTTTGAGCCCTCTTTTTTCCCCCAGCATTTCTTGTCATCCTCAGTCCAAAGTACGCACCTTCTTCACTTCCTCATACTCCTTTCCAACTGTCTTTACCTAAGCCTCTCAACATCTTTTCACTTTGCCCTGGTTCTTTCTTCATCCCCAGTTCTCTTGTCTGCACATAGTCTTCTTTTGTCCCAAAGCCTTCCCCCAACACACACCCACGTCTTCTATAACTAAACAATGGGTGCCTTGAGCACTGAAAGATCAGTTCCCATCCCAGCCCAACCCCACCGGCTCTGCCCACCGTCCTCCTCCTCCTCCACCCCATGATGATATGCAGAGTAGGGCAAGCAGGCTCCTTTTGTTTAGCTTAGCGCAAATGAAAATTGCTAATCAATTTTTACCCGCTCTTATTTCATGGCATGTAGTTCCTGCCCCTCCCCTGCCAGCTGTCATTGTGTGGTTGTTGTGCAGGGCTGAAAGCTTCATTAGCAGGAGGACAGCATATTTTGCCCCTTAGCACTGTATTCACAGAATTACTAAAGATAGGACATCACCCGGTGTGAGTCATTGCATTTGTGAAAATAGACATTTTCTTGTGTCTCATAATATTCTTTTTTTCATTTCTTAATAAAACTGAGGAATTTTAATTTAGGGGGACTTTAGCATAATTCTATCAAAGCCTTGTTTTATTTAGAGCCAAATAATGCAAGGATTTCTAATGAAAGGTCAGTTTTTATGGAAGTTTTACTTCTACATTACAGCTGGTCCATATTACCTTCTACCATTTATGGTTTGATACAAGGAATCTATCAGCTAATCAAAGTTTGAGAGGAACATTTTAAGGTTTTGCAGCTCTTAAAGAGTTAAATGGCAGTTATTACGTTGGAAGGAGTAGGAGCTTCTTAAAGAGACAGAGGCCAAATTTCTTATGTTTGATTTATGCCTGAAAAATACTTAATTCTGACACTTTAAAAAAATGGCCACATAATGAAAATGTAAACCCCTTGTTTATAGTAACATTGCTTTTTGGGAAGACTGTTTCTATTTCCATTCTTTCAATTTTGAAAGAAATGTCTACATTTTCAACACAATTTTTTTTCCCAGTTCATGTCTGTCTTTCATTTAAATACCAGTATACTCCTATGGGATTCCTTTGTACGATTCTCCAGACTTTGCATAACAAAAATATTTTTCATCTTTTGCAATCTCTCCATAAGCTAGTGGTGAATCTAAAAGCTGCACTATGTAACTTTATTTTTATTTATTTATTTTTTTTTTTTTTTGCATGTTTGTTAAAACTTTTACTTGACGTTGTAATATGAGACACATAATCTGAAAAAATCCTGTGGTCCTACTGCCATCTGTAAAACTGCACCACGACGAAGGTCTTAACACTGTCAGTCACACTCGTGTATGAACTTCAGCTCTGCTAATGGAAGAGAAACACATTTCTATTAAAGGAAAACTTTTTATTTGCTATCATCAGTGGCCATGCAAACTAGCGTGCACATTCACAACAGGCTCTGTTGTGGGGAAGGAGCTGTAGCATAGTGGGAGGGTGTGAACAGCGCATACATTTTTTTAAAAATGACCTTCTCAACCCTTATGTCCCTTCTGCTTCTTGATCCATATACAGTTTGGACAGTAGTTTTTCCATCTCCTGCTATTATTAACCCAAGCATCTATTTGTCACCTGTCTTCTGGGTGTATAGTTGCCTCTTGGTTGCTATTATTAACACCAGTGATTATAAATATATTGATGTGTGCCAACCAGGGATGAGAACACTTGAGTGGCTTAGTTTAATCAGACTTCCTTGTAAATGTCTCTGTCACTCAAAGCATAATAACTGGTGGCGTGTAGCCGTGTGTGAGCAGTAATTCAAGGCACTGGTGGTCACTTGTGACTTTTTCCTAAAGAGTATCATGTGCCAGCCTTAGTTATTTTGTTGAAACTAGATCATCCTCGACAATCACATGGATTACTATGCTCTTGCAGTAATTAATGGAACATCACAATGAGGATGTTTTATATGGAGTCATTCTAAAATATAGCTCAGATGTTCTGAAAGATATTTTGTATTTACACGCCTTCTCTGTGTTTTGATTTGACATTTGGATAAAATGGCATCACTCCACAAGGATGACTTTTTTCTTCTTCACAACTGTTCTCTTTAGTAGGAATGGTGCAAGATATGTTTGTCATTTTAGGAGCTTTATTTTGTTTGTTTTGTTTTTTTCTTGACTGCCTGACTTTAAAACTAATAGAAAAACAATAGTTTTTTATGTTCAAACTGTACAATTATAATTTTTCATAAAACTTAAATTAGTTTTGTGAAAGAGCTGTCAGTGATGCTTTCCAGCTGAGCAATGTCTCACAGAAACTTCAGTTTTATTACCTTTCCTTTCAGTCGTGGTTTATGTTTGGCAGGTCGCAGAAGCCTGAGATCTGAGAATGATGTCACACTCGGGGTGGTCATTTTCATTTTGAAAGTTGAAAAACTATTGGGAACTGTTTTAATGCTAACTACAATTATCTATGTAGGTCAATAACACAATTTCCTCCATTTTCTGTATTTCAGATGTGAAAGAAACAAGTTCATGAATATTCTTGTTTAATGCAATATAAACAGAAGTGCAAAGGTGGACAGAGTTTTGCACCATTATTGATATTAAACACATGCTGGCTAAGAGAATCCCAGCCTTTCAGTAGAGAGTTTCACCTTTCTCCTCTTTCAGTACCATAAGTCCAAATACTATATGTGTTTTATATATATATATATATATATATACAGCATCCAGGGCTCTGTAAATGTCACAGGTTCCTCTAAACTAATCCCCAAAAGTCTCTGATGTTTCATTTTTCTTTTGTTGACGTTTTCTCTTTACTTTTGACTTGGTAGGAAACAAAATCAGTCACACTTAAGAAAATGACATCACTGAACAGAGCCTAGACCCTTTTGGAACCATTATTTCAAAGTTCTGCTCTAAAAAACTTTAAGTCCTAAAACTGAGATCTGTAGACTACTGAATAGGTTAATTTAATGTGAAAAATAATATACAATCTAGTTACAGCTGATTATGCAGTTGAAACCTTAATTTCATGAATTCTCAGACACAGTCAGTTAGAGATAAGTGGAACACACCTGGTATTTACCTGCTGTCAATACTTGAGATTCCTTTAAAAACCCTAATAACTCCCTTAATATCTCAATATGTTGGAATATGTGCTGTGGAAATCACCTTGGCACTACAGCACAGTTAATATCTACAGTTTTCCTTATCTCTGCTTTTGGGGTTACAGCCAATCAGCCACAAGGAAAATTAATTGTGCTTTTAGATTGACTGCTTCAGAAACTGCAATCTAAAAGCGGTTGGATTGGAACCAATCCGAGAGCCAGTTAAGTGTCAAGTAGCATTGTGGTTTATTTCAGCTTCCCAAACTGCATTTTCCTTTAAATATTACAATGGGCTCCATGAAGAAACGTGCAAATAAGCAAATTTTCCATTAATAATTTGGAGCTACATTGCACAGAAAAACCTGAATAGGAATACGTAAATCCATGAATACTGACCTGTGAGTAGGTGGGGGTTCATTATAAACCTTTTTGCTATATTAGTAGTAATGATGGCTCTTAAAAGTGTGGGCAAGAGGCTGTTACTGAAGTGTAACATCAAGAAAACATACAATTATGATTTATTGTTTTACTTTTGTGTGCGTGTGGCCATTGTCAGCCCAGCACCTTTCATCCAGTGAGTATGCATGTTTTAGTTGAACCAGGAGAGAGAGAGAGAGAGAGAGAGAGAGAGAGAGAGAGAGAGAGAGCATTTGTTTTGAGTGTAGTGGAAAAGCTGGAAGAGTTGCTAATCCACGTGGTTGGCCGAGCAGAAAGGCCATTCATATTTATAGCTGACTGACTCATTCTGTCAAACAGATGTCCAATACTCAGAGCAGAACCAAGAATAACCCTTGAATGAGACTGAAATAAGGCTTTAAAGAGAAACTCATATCAGAGCTGTATTTGGTGCTGCTGAGTCACTATTCAGCGGACCAAAAGAACAAGAGGAGGGAAATTTACACCTGAATTCAAATATCGTGTGTCATCTGGCAGCCAGGACAAATTGCTGAGTCATTCAGTTACTTAAGTACAATCCCTCTTGGATTAGGAATGAATGTGTGGAGAATGATGATTGTAATTGGTTATTTATAAGATTAAGATTTTTGCACTAACGCCAGCAAAAATAGGTAAAATGTTTAAAACCTGACATTTGTAGAAAAGGAGTCTACAGGAAAAGGAGTCCTGTCGTTGGCATTCTTCTTTCCTGTGAATGTTCTATGTAAATTAAAAAAATATATAATGAATGCATTTACAAATAATCATTATGCTTCAAGATGACCAAAACCAGTCTGTCCAATGTTTAAAATGACAAATGGGGTCTCTCAATATACACAACGAAAGCAGTGTAAAAAGAAATAAATTTCCTTACTTAAATAGTCATATGTCTTGCAGCTGACTAAAGTCAATAATAGCTTAAAAAAAACAATATATGTTAAAGTGGCATTTTTAGTGGGAACTTGATGCGGTGCAGCAGAGGGTACTCTTTCTCAGTTTGGGACTCTGTTTCTGAAGGGTGAGGCATTTGAACCATGTTACCGTTCTGCTGTTCATATTTCAAATTCATTTTCTCAATCGGGTTTATTATTCACACTTAGTTTCAGTCACCAAAAAACAGTTTTGCTTCTGTTCTTTCAGTACTGAATATCCCAGGCCTTCATTTGTCGTTTGTCTTTCATGTTTTTATGTTCTGCAATTCCATGCTTTCTCTCTGTTGGTCCTAACCTGTGGTTCTGCTTAATTAAATAATCTTAATTGACTTCATAACACTGGTGGTAGCCTGAAATAGACCTCTTGCACTATCCATTGTCAGCGAATATAAGCGTTGTGAAACTTGGAAACACACACAATAGTGTTTAAATGTTTGACTGTGAGAAATGCTAAAGACCGAATTACCTTCAGAGTTTGAAACGGAATTATATTGGATCTGTGTTGCCTTTATTATTGTTAACGAGTGTGGAGCATATTATTAAATTGAAGCAAATGTACTAACAACACTCTCGAGGAACAATAAGGACATATTTAATCTTTTGTCAGAGAGTATCAGATTGTAACCCTATAATTGTTTGTAATGAAGTTAGAAGTTGGAATAAATAAAGCTTAAACACTTTATTTTTGACAAATATAATCTACGTCAATTGAAGGCTGTTTGTGAAGACGATAACCGCTAACAACTCTCTAGAGAAAGAGTGGTACAGCCTCTCAGTTTGTTTTTATCTGTCAGCTTCTCTGTAAACTCGTGTCTCTGGAGACAAAGAAAAACACGTTCATGCATTGGCACAAGCCTACAGTGACAGTCTGAGACACAATATGCAGATAGAAATGCACTTACAGTCAGCTCCAGTATATTACTGTATGTGACAGGAACTACTCCACACACACTCTCTACACTCAACAATTATTTCATGTGTGGTTGTGTAGCCCCCCTTTCCTCTCTCCCTTGAGTATTCTTACCATCTCACCCTCTCAACCTTTCCACCTTTGCACATTCCACTCTTGGCTCAAACTAGGGCTTCCTTTTCTTTCTTTTCCTCTTATTCTGTCTTCACTCTGTCTCTTGTTCACTCCACTTTTTTTCTTTCTTATATAGATATTTCCACACCTCCCCCTGTATTGAGATACCCTACTCACAGCACTCCCAGTGACCCTGTCTGTGACCAATGACCTCAGGGGTAAATGCAAGGTCCCACCTCTCCAGGAAATAAAGACATTAGCTTCCTCCAACCGTCTGACCCTGTCTCACCTAACCTCGTCTTCCTTCACCCCTACCTCCGTATCCTTCCCTCTCTAAATCCCCTCTGTACCGTCTCCTGTTATTTTTATTTATTTATTTTATTTTTGCTTCTTTTGCTCCCTTTTAACCATTTCCAAAAATGCAGCTTTGTTTTTGTATTTCCTTCATGTGCTTTTAACTGGACGCTACTTTACGTTTGCATCTTTTGACCTTTTTTCCTGTTGATTATAATGTTTTCGGCAACCATGGAGAGAAAGAGTATAAATAATTTTATCCAGGTCAAACACCAAAAAAGTTCAAAGCAAATACATGGTGAGGATGTTTAGCAGCTTTGGAAGTCAAAAAGTAATGTTTTAATTACATGCAGCTTGGACCAACTATTTACATATACATATTTATATTATTATTTTCTGATTTTCTTTTAACACAAAATCAAATATAAATGGAATTTACATACCGGCTGTTATGCTCTTTGACGCAGTGTATGCAAATATTTGTTTTCAACTGCATCCTAAGTTTTTTTTTTTTTTTTTTTTTTTTTTTTTTTTAAAAAAAAAAAGGGGAAAATTTTTTTTAATTTGGGGAAAAAAAAAGGCCCTTTTTTTAAAAAACC
>NW_015113018.1:349025-374813 GCF_001443285.1 Poecilia latipinna
TTGGTCTTTTGCGCAAGGTATTCAAAAATTTTTTTTTAACTGCTTCCTAATTTTTTTTTTTTTTTTTTTTTTTTTTTTGCATGAAAGTAAAAGGGGAAACTTTATTGTAATGTGTGACAAGACCAAGGCCATTGTTTAAAGAAGTCCTGTGTAAGAAAAATATATGAAATAAGCTGCTGTGTTCAGATGGGACCAAAAATAAATGTTACAGCTGGGAATCAGAATGCTGTGTCTGTTTAAAAAAAAAAAAAAAAAGCTAATATCCAAGGTTTCTCAATGGTTTTGATAAACCTTAATGGCTTCGAACATATTAAATGTTTTGAAATCATATATTGTGGTCTTGATTTCTGTCACAAAAATCTGTCATTTTTACATTGGTGTGTAGAATTTATCTATTTAGCAAAGTTACATAAAAACTAGGAAAAAGTAGGAATTTTCACTTAAATGTGCCATGTAAAAAGAAGCTGACTCTATGAGGTGGATTGTGTGTGTTTCTGCTTACATCTGAGCTTCCATTCCAGTCTGCTTCCTTGCATGTGTTTTAGCATCATTAGTGTGTTGGTTTTTCATTTACTGAGTGAAAGAAGGGTTCTCCTGAGATTACCCTGAGATTTCTCATTGTTGTCCTCCTAAAGAGAAGAGACGGAGAAAACATCTGTCTGGCGCCGTGTTTTGCTGCAGAAACACAAGTCAACCATGTCACCTGCATGTAGCGCTTTGCTTTATGCATATTCATTTCAGTTCTTATTTCAGGATGTAGGACGTAGAGACTGAAAACATCTTCAATTCCCCTCTTGAAGTTTACAGAAAATAGGAAAGATTTATTTTTGTTAGTGCATGAAAGATGGTTAGTAGTTGCAAAAATATGTGAAAGAATCATTTTCTATTTTTCTTTTTGGTAGTCTGTTGTTGGAAATAGTGACCCAACAGTTTAACTGAGAAATTAGCAGCGCTTGAGAGAGAGTGCAAAGACTTAAATTTATTTCTTGGAAGAGAATAATTAAATGTTGTGTAGTTTCTGTCCCCTTTGAGAATTTACATTTAGTTTTGTCGTGGTTATATGACTATGTTTCGTGGTCAGTTTCTCTTTTGTTTGCAGGTAAATTTATTATTAAATCCTGACTAAATCTATCCTAAAAACAAGTTTCCACACAAACATGCCTCTGGCGACACCACAGAGTTTTTCTGTCCTCCTGTTCCCTCACCACCTTGTTTTTCATTCTCATTTTCATTACTGGTTTTCAAGTTCTTACCATTAAACTTTTACCTTTTTCTTCCTTTCTCCTGTTCACCACAACATAACATGACTGTTCCACTGTACCTATTGGAAACAGCAGAACATTACGGGCGCTCGAGAAATGACACACACAGAAACCTTTGTATATGAATAACTATAGTGGATGTGTGTGTTTGTAAGAAAGGGTAAGAGAGGAAGTCAGGTTTCCTTCACAGTGTGTTTGATTTGGTTTGGTCTATAGCAGATGGGCCTACTGTGACCCACAGGCAAATACATGCCACCCACTCACCCTTCTTAATGCGCGCGTCCACACAGAGATGTATAAACATACAGCAGCTTCACATTTAGTCAGCCATATCTTATAACCATCCTCATAAAGCTCTGATTAATGAATATGCTGGATTTTACCTCATTTTTCTTCTGTGTTCACCTGAGTCTACAGGCTCTAAGTTATGACTCTAAGTGTCCAGCATTTATTTTACTGCATAATTACACACATTCACTATAACAAATCCATTATTTTATTGCTGTTGCTGTTTATTATTAGAGCTGAATCTACAACTTTTTTTTTTATTTTCTGTTTGCTTTTCAGCCTTAAAGTTGCTGATCACCGGTTGTTCATGATTAGATTAATTTTCAGAGTCTCCATGCAATCTCTGGCTGACTCAGTGTGAGGCTTTGCAAATCATTGTTTCATTTAGAATTACGGTTTTAGTTCTAGTACTGTGAAATAATGCGCCTTTAATATTTTTAATTCAACATGATTTCTGTTGACGTTAGAATTAAAAACACTCTCATGTCCGAGAAATTTTATCTAAGAGGAAGCTGGTTTATTAAACTATTTCAAACCAGTGCCAAAGTAACATATTGCCCTGTAGCACCTGCACAACCTCTTTTGCTTCATTTTTCACAGGAGTTAGCTTAAAATTAAAATCACTTAAAATAGACATTTCTGTTTTGGAAGAAGTGTTTTAGGAGGAAGGAAGAGATTTAGTTACCTAGGCTGATTCAAAAAGAAGACATTAGCTCAATATTATAACAAATGTCAACAATACATGTCAATTCAATGTGGCAAAATTATGGAAAAACCTCTTGATTCAATTAATGTAACTGGTTTTATCCATCAACTTTGTGACTTAATACCATTAAATTGTAATATCTAGTTTTCTCTCAGGAAATATGGGAAATAGTTGGATGGTTGACATACTGATATATTTTAATAATTATGATAAATAACATGTCAAAACAGGTCAACCAGAATAAAAACATGGGAGAGGGGAAGTTTTAAGCAAAGTTTAAAAGCAGAAGTCAACAAGTAATTTGCACATATAATGAGATAAAGTGTGTTTTTGTGAACACTTATAAGAACTGGTAAAGGCATTAAATCGTCCCCCTTTTCTTTCTCTTGTACCTCCAGTTTTGCATGAACCTCTTTCTTTTTCTTTTTTTTTTGTCTTCACCTCCCGCTTCATCTGCTCTGCCCACACTCAGCAGTAAACCTGTGCTTATTAGAAAAAAGGAGAGAAAAAAGAGAATGATGGGAGGTGAAGGCAAAACGATGGAAGGAACAGAGTGTAAAGAAATACAAAGCAAATTTTGCTTGTCAGGATTTCTCTATTTCCGTGTGTGTGTATGCGTGTGTGCACGTGTGTGTGTGTGTGTGTGAGAGAGAGAAAGGGAGAGGGAGCGAGGTCTGATGGAAGAAAGGGAGATTTTTGCTTATCAGACAGGAAGTGGATCTCTTACAATAGCATTCTGACGTCTCCCTTCTCTAATTTGGAAAACTGTTTAGATCCCTATTCCAGATATCACATGCACATGCACACATGCGCGCACGCGCGCACACACACACACCTTTGCACGCAGACACGTCACAGAGGTGCAAAAAAAGATACAGCTGCCGAGTTGGAGACAGAACCGCTGACTGAGCCATCTGCATTCACAGACTTAAGATAATTATGAATTCACACTAACCAAAAAAGCACAGGCACACACACACAGCTTGCACAAGCTTACATGAGACTTACATTACTTAGTTGTATATTTGATATTCAGCTGATACTTCGAATACAATTATATTCAGACATAACACAGAGGCAGGGTTGATAAACAGACAGAGAAAAAAGAAATTAGTTTTTCCAGTTGGAGGATAAGAGAATGAGATTAATGGGGAAGACAAATGTTTAGTAGAAACAGACGAGAGAGAGATCAACAGTATGGCTTGAAGAGGATCCTGGGGGGAAAATATGACAAGGTTATTAATGAAAGATTGCATTAGTTAGGTTTTATTGATTATGTTTTATTTCCTATTACGTTCTCCCAACTTAGATTTATGTATTTTCTTCATTGATTGACACCCAATCCAACACATCCTCATCAGCGATTAATCTTAAGACTACTGTCATACAGTTTTCTATCTCATCCTGTATGTTGGCATGTCAAAAAAAATGTGACTCTTAGAAGTATGTGGGTTGTTTTGAATGCACAGCCACTTTGAATATTGATTGTGTATTTAGACTTAAGGCGTGACATTCATTTTTCAATTGCATCAGAACAGGGGGCATACTTTTGCATTTCACTTTGTCACCAATTTTCCATCAAGCATTTTAATGGTTTAATGGTCTGTGAGTGCCTCTAATTGGGCAAATAATTATTAGGTGAATCAATCAGAGAATAAGTCAGAATGTGCTCAGTTCAACAGTTCGGCATGCAGAGGTGAGTGAGTGAATCTTCACAGGTGCAAACAAGGTGTTTGCATAGCGTAGCATGAGATACCCCATTTGCTGAATACTTATGTCAATTATGTGGTAGTGTGGTATTGATGAAAGACCAGATTTGCAATTTTCTAGCTGTAAGATTTTGTAAGTTGCCCTCTCTAAGTATAAGAAAGTAAACTCTTTGGTTGACATCAGTCTATAAGACTCTACTTGGCCTTTCTTTGTGGATTTCTCAAAGTAACTACCTGATCTATACTTCATGCTCTAGTGATATCCTTGTGTTTGGACAGAACTAGGCTTGGATTAGTCTGCAAATTGAATAAAAAATGTCTGAACTTGTCTCATTGAAAACTTTAAATTTGTTCTACAAAACAGTGCTGCTATCTTCAAGATATTACAGTGAAAATAAATGGCACCTATCAACCCACTTAATCTTTTTTAATGTCCATAACTACACAACTTTTTTTAAGAGTACTGTTTATGAATAGAGCCATTCACAAGTAAAGTGTGTGTGCTGCTGCCCTCTTGGCTAGATCACCCTTGTTAAAGAGACCTTTGTCTCAGTGGGTTACCTGGTTTTTCTGTTTCTGGAGCCAAAAGGATCGGCAAGCATTTTAGCTGCAAACAAGCATTCACATGATCCCAAAAATTCAAACTTATTACCAATACCAAATAAAGTACGACATACTTTGTAAAATTTTGGGGAGGCAAAAATCTTGAACTGACAACCTGAAAAACTCTATATAAGTGATGAAAGATAAGTGAAAAGTAAAAGCGTTTGCTTAAAAATTAGAAGTGGTCAATTTAAGATTAATTCTGACACAATGTGTAATGCACATTTATGTCTTTACAAATTCTGCAAGTCTTGTGGTAACTCAGGCTCAACTATATTGTTGGTTGTTTTATGCCTGCAATAGTGTTTTCAGCAACAAAAAGACCATTTAGTTCTGTTGAGACATTTTTTGCTAAAGTAATTCACACAAAGCAGGAGGTTAAGTATTGAAAATTCAGTGGATTCAAAAAGTATTTTATATCCCAGAATGCACATTCCAGTTGTGATCAGACAAAAAAAACATGTTTTATTATCTCTGAACACTAATAAAGGACCAAAAAGTATCAATCTTATCACAAGGTGTTACTTTTACAATCTGTAGTCAAACAACAATAACAATATCTGAGATTATTAGTAGCATTTCAAATCCCAAAATTGAGCAGTGATTGAAGTAGTTCCGTTTAATCTCCAGAAAAATTACATTTCTTCCTATTTAAAAGAAATTGTGTTTCCATAATCTATCCTCTACAATAAATTTAAAATTATTCCTACTTGAATAAAATAAATCTACTAATGTATTGTTTTCTGACGTCAGCAACAAAAGTCAGAATCAACTGGAGCAATTTAGCAACAGAAACCGTATAAAGCTGGGATTGAACGGTGCTTCCTTTTACCCATGATAAAAGAGGGATCAGATTTTGTTATGTACCACAGCAGGGTCAACTATTGTCTGACTGATGAACAAACAGTCGGGCAATGCCTAAATCCCAGTTGGAGTTTACACACACACGCGCGCACACACAATAAAATCCCATAGTGTGTGTGAACAAACAGAGGATGAAAGGCAAGACAGCGAGGGGAAGAGCACATATAAAGAGCTGCTGTTTTATTAATGAACCTGGAAACAGGCTTGGGATTCTCAGGATGAGTGTTTGTGAGTGTGTGCATGTGTGTGGGTCTCTGGCAATGCAGCCGCACAGCTTCAGAAACCAAGGTGGCTGCCTGGACAGTATCGGTACTTGCACACACACACACACACACACAGATGCACACGCAAAGTCTCTAATAAATTCACCCTAATTCATTCTCTCTTTTCTCTGGGGAAGAGCCAGCAGTTTGCCTGATCCAAGGAAGCTTCACGTTACCTTTCCTAAATAATTGATGCTCTGTCTCTGAGTTGCACTCACTTGCTCCTCTTTTTGCTGTCTGTATATAGATATATATGTTTTTCTGTCTGGTTAATTTTTTTGTAGCTTATTTTTCTATCCCTGTGCCTCTTTTATCTTTTGTCTGTTTCATTGTGTAATAACATAACTTACCCAAATGTTCCCCACTGTAATTTTCTTTTGTCATTTTTATTGGAACTTGAAAGAATTTGAGAGAGTTGTTACAAACTCAAGAGTTTTTTAGGCTTTTTCCAAATCCCGATATCCATGTGTGTCTGTTTGCATGATTGCATATTCCTGTGTGTGAAAATGAATGGGGGTGAGGAGGTGGGAGAGGGATGTTTGGAGTCAGATTTTTTTCAGGTCCAAATGTGCCCCTTAAGAATTCAAACCTATGAAAGTGTCTGCATTTTGATACACAGTGAGCGTGAAAGTGAATTTTTATATTTGCAGACGCAACCATAGTGTATTTTGTGTATTACTGTACGTGTGTGTGTGTGTGTGTGTGTGTGTGTGTGTGTGTGTGTGTGTGTGTGTGTGTGTGTGTGTGTGTGTGAGAACAGACCTTCTTCCCCCACTCCCACAGGGACCTAACCCCACTAACCAGGGGTTAAGTGCTGCCTTTCCCTTCCTCTAACATACATCTTGTCTTCTTCCTCTCAGATCTTAATGTTCCTTCCATTTATTTTTTTCAAACCTTTCTTAAACCTATGCAACTGCACTCTCTTAAACTGCACAAGTTTAAGATATATATATAGATAGATAGATAGATAGATAGATAGATATACTACAGAGCTTTTTTGCCACTTGATTAATGCTGGGTGTGTGTTTACGTTTTCCCAATAGAAGTCATATTCTATGACCATTTGTGTCTTAAATGTACAAATGGTCAACATTTACACTTAGCCATTCAGCTTGCCTGTTTTATGAGATCCAACACAAAACCCTGAATGCATGCACATACCTTAAGTGTGAAAAATGTCTAGCTTGAATTCATTCATGTTTCTACATTAATGAATGGCAGATATAGAAAAGCATAAACATTATAATGTCAAACATACTAGGTACTTCAATATCTCTCATAAAGATGTTTTAAACAAAGCATTAAAGTAAAATCTGAAGCATAAGTCCATGTTTTGTGTGTGTGAGAGAGAGAGAGAGAAGAGCATGTTTATGCTGATTGGTACTTTGCAGAGAGACTGTCAAGAGTCAAGAGTCCCTAATCCTTGCCATCAGAGACTTCTCAGCATACACACACACACATGCACTAAGAAATTCACACACATTCTTATCAGGTTGCCCAGTGAACCATTATGGGGTGTTGTGTACGAGTGTGTGTGTGCCCTGATGAGGGGATACCAGTCTTCCCATGACAGAAGTAATCCTGTTCAGTGGAAGCTCTGGATATTCCAACTGGTGAATGTGTGTGTTGGTGTGTTTCTTGGTGTGTATCCCCATGCAGCAAGTCATAGAGCCCAAATCCACTGCCTGTTTGCCTCCCTGCCAGTCTGGCCAGATCCTATTCTCTGTCTGCACTGTTGCAAGATGTTGTTTTCTAAAATAGTACTGGTACTAGTGTTGATCTTAAACAAACACTTAATAAATATTCATGATGAGTCTATGTGAAGTACAGTTTTTGTATTATAATTTGTGAAGCATTTATTTAAACTAAAGTTAGCATTGAGTCTGAGGCAACTTTTAGATTTTCACTAATTAAGCATGTTACTTCAGAGTATTTAATTATAATATAAGGGCCTGAACACTGAGGTCTTCCAATGGCCTTAATAACCATATCGCACTATTTAATTTCTGCTTGGTGTTGTGTGACAGGATCACCTTTAAGTATGTTGACACTGTACTACACACAGATTTAGTGCCAAGTAAACTAGACTGATAAGAGCCACCAATTTATAGTGAATTAGCACAATAAGTTAATAGCAGAAAATAGTGATTTTTTTTTTTTTTTTTTTTTTTTTTTTTTTTTTTGAAGTCATGGAGAAACCACAAGAATTTCTGAGATTTTAAAATGTGTGTTTGAATTTGGCTTGTTAACAGAGTAATTCCGGGCTGTTTTGGGAAGTAGGAGAAATTCACAGCTGATTAACATACCAGACTGTATTGGCTAGCCACACGCTTTAGCCACACGCTTTTTATCGGTGGTTTTTAGTCAAGAGGATGAAAGTTTGACAAAAAACACATGGCGACTTACTGACACCACATCACCCTAATCTATACCTGTAATATGTAATATCTCAGCCCACGTTTATGTTTTTAGGTTGCAGATAACTTTTGCTGTCAGTGTTAATGCTATGACAGCCGCACATAGCATTATGTCATATATGCTGCAGAATCAATTCCAGTGTTACTCAAATGTCAACACATTTAATCTCGTATTAGATTAAGCAAGCAACCTGAAGATTCACTCACACAGGGATGGTGAAGGGTCAGCATAGCTCTGTCTGACACACTGTGATGTACTTTCTTATTTGTTCAGCTAATAAGTATCTGATCATTTGGAGGCTCTCTGAAGGACTGTTTGGGGCGCAATAGTTTTTTTGCTAACAAACTTGCACTATATATGCTAATGTCAAAAGCATATAAAGATGTTGGACCAACTA
The DNA here is from genome assembly GCF_001443285.1 of Poecilia latipinna. Taxonomy (NCBI): domain Eukaryota; kingdom Metazoa; phylum Chordata; class Actinopteri; order Cyprinodontiformes; family Poeciliidae; genus Poecilia; species Poecilia latipinna. The sequence goes on from NW_015113018.1 coordinate 357,536, forward strand.
AACTGAGTTAAAGAGAGGAAGACAAAGTGATTTCTGAAAAACGACAGCAACAACAGGCCCTTTTCATTTTCCTAAAAGATATGACATTTACCTGCCTCAGCGTCACTGAAAAAGATATCAAACTACAAATTGGAACTGTAAAAAAAAAAAAAAAATGTAACAATTAAAAATTACCATAAGAGGTTTGTTTGTCTGTGCTGCTGACTTGCTTGTATAATTTAATTGTTCCAGTTAGTTTCTCGTGGAACCGTGCATGTTCAGCTGTGGACTCTAGTGTGTTTTGGGAGCATCGCAGTGCCTTGTTTTCAGGACATCAGCAGGAGGCTAATGGGATGGTTTTGTTGGTTTAAAAGAATTACCAGCCTCCTTTGCCAAAATCAACTCATAATCTGCTTTACTGGCACCAATACACTCACGCCATTGACGCACTAAAATGGCGATCAGCGGTACAGCACTACAAGATGCAAACTCTCTTGTGAAAACGGGCTTGATGAAAGGAGGGGTTGACGAAAGGATACAAAGGAGAGAAAACCGCAGTAAGACAATAAGTGAGCAGTAAAAAAAAGGAGAGAGGTAAGAGGTGAAACAACAGAGAGACAGGAGGACAACAATTGAAGATTGAGGATGAGACACATGGAGCGACAGCAATAGATGACACGCTGCAGGGTTATCAGCGATTAACAGTTCCGCCCTATAGAACGTTGCGTTGGACATCAAAGAAAGAGACGTTTTGTTTACAGGCCCTGAGTGCAACCTTGTTAGGAATGGGACGATAATACACATGTACACATAAATGGCTTACGTTTTCCTGTGAGAGAGGGGAGGAAGCATCCCGAGGTAGACGGCAGGAACCGAAAGCAGCGTGAGAGGAACAGGAATTTAAACTGCAGTGATGAAATAGGAGAGGAAAATGGCAAAAGCACAGAGATAATCCCATCAAAAAAGCAACAGACAAAGCATTTTAATAGTGTTTGTTACAACATGAGATGCCTCAATTACTGAATAGTTGCCACTATTCAATTTCTTGTTGATAAATCAAACTATTCTTACTAATTTAAAAATGTTCTAAAACCGTAGCAGTCTCTGTATTTTCTGTATTTGGGGCCCAGTAATGAAATGTGTGTTGGCCTGTATCTTCTGACATCAGGTCAGGTTAGTCAACCACTTTTCATTGAGGTCGAACAACGTATCAAATTTACCTATCGGGTATCCAATGTTCCAGTTTTCATTGAAATTTTCACATAATAGCATTTCTCTCCAAGTCTATGAAATGTTGTTCACATGATACTTTCAGAGATAATTATTAAAAACAGATTATTTTTGTTTCTCTCGATGAATATATATTTTTGCCATCTGATCAAATATATATTGTTTGTCCTTGCAGGGTCACATGGGGGACAGGTACCAATCTCCAGTGGTCAAGATGTAGGGAGTAGATGAGGAGATGCCTCACTAAACCTTCCATCAATATCAAAATAATTCATAACCCTCAGAAACTAAGAATCATTAAACGTGACACTGGATTGTCTGTTTATGTTATCGACTATTGACTTACCTTTTTGACTAATACATGATTAATATAACACTGAAAGATGGTCCATGTTTGACTTTGTGATAGAATCTGTCATTTATTACTCCAAAATTCACCAGGTAGTTTATAAACATGTAATAATGCTATTAACTCTTACATGGTTCAGATGGAGAAACAGGCCCACATCACAGGTCCTCTTTCATAGTTAACGGTGGACAAGAAGTGTGTTTTCTACATGTTATTTGTTTGTTTCATGGGTAATCAACCTGGACTGCTTGTTGTTAAATGTTCAGTCTTGGTCTCTTTCGACCAAGGCAGTTCTAGTTACAGTCTCACTGCAGCAAATTTTGCTTTTTGTGAGCACAGACATTTTTCTCAGGCATCACTTCAATACAGTTGTTGCTATGTAGATGACATGCAACGATTGCGATTTACATTTGTGAAATTAAGAGGTCATTTGCTGCTGCAGTTCTTCAACAGTGAGATTTGGAGATTGTTTTCCATGGTTCTTTTTCCAGCTTTCTTGCAAGTAACTAAAAGAAAAGGACGTCTGTGTTTGGTCATAACACAAAAATCTGATGAGTTTTTTTTTTCTTTTTAAGTGTAAACTGTAAAAATTTTGGTTGCATTTGTTTGAATTGTTTCCTAATTTTTCAAGGTCTACTTACACATCTTTACTCAGGATATTAATAAATGTGCCCACCTTTGTGTGATAAACAAATACACTCGCAGAACTAAATGTTCCATCAAAGTACAAAAGGGTAGAAGAAGCGAGACAGAAAAAGAAATGGAAAGAGTTCTGAGATCTAAAGGAGAGGAGAGCAGAACAATGACTTTAAGTCTTGACAAACACTTAACGGAGGCCTTTAGACTAACACTTTGGAGAAGACATGTCTGCCTGCATACCAATAGAAAATACTGTCATTCTTTATCTAAGTCAGAGCCTTTTGATGTTGTGTTCACACAGACAGAGAAAAGCGAGATGAAGGAGGGAACAGAAGTAGAGAGAGTGGGAGAAAAAGAGTTACAAAAACATGAACTTTAAACAAAAAGGCAATAGGGTGAGGGAGGGGAGAAAAAGGAAATTTAGGGGGGAAAAGAGCTGAACCCTTAATTTCTTCTGCAATATGTCGTTCTTTATTTCATACATTCTTTGTGCTTTACTTTTTCCTTTTGCTGTATCTGCTCATGTCTCCAGCAATATATAGATTACCACAGTCATAGTAATTATCAAGAGGAAAGAACAAAGAAAACAGGAAGGGGAGGACAGACAGTAGAGGTCAGGTGGTATGGAAGATGAAATGAACAGAGACACTGGATGAAAAAGGATAAGATGTATCATCCCAAAATTCAAAGAACAGTGATGGAAGAAAGTCAAAAACTGGACACTGAACAAAACTTTAACAACAGAAACAGGGAACAAGCAAAGAGTTAATGCAAATGAGACTAAATTGTTGGCAGAGGAAATAGTCAGCAAAGATGAACTGAAATAAATCAGGAATAATTGAAGAATATTACAGAAAATGGAGTCATGTGAAAACAACAATCCCTAAAAGCAGACTAGCATTAAATGCTGACTGAAGAATGGATTTGCTTCCCACAACAGTGACCAGTATGACCAGTATGAAGAGGAGCTGCCAGACTGTTGTGGGATGGTATAGTTCTCCAATGTGTGACAGACTTCCCACCTTGAAATGACAAGACATTTAAATTCCCACCATCATGTTTCTTCAAGCTTCAATCCATCCATCCATCAGTCCCCCCATCCATTGTCTGTACCTGCTTGTCTTTGTACAGCTGTGGGTCTGGACAGGTTTCCGTCTAATACAGGGCAACACAAATAACTCAGACTTCTATCATCCAGTCCAACAATGACACCAAACAAGAAGAGCCAATAGGAGAAGAGACTGCATTAGTAAAGATGAACTGACAAGTCATGGGAGCCTCTACTCTGCTGCTCAACACACAGAAGCATTTTCCATAAAAATATGCCACCATACAAAGGGAAATGGTTTCCAACAGTGAACGATTTCTTCCAAGAAGCATTGTTGCAACAAAAACATCGCTGACCAAACACAAATGGCTTTATTATTTTATTTGTACTGTTAGAATTTGTATATTTTATTCCATTTTAATTATTTAACCTGCCATGTGAATGCCCAAACGGTGCACACATCACCTTCCAAGGTGTACAAGCAATGGCAGGAGCAAACAGACAAATGCGCCCAACGCACTTTTAAATGCAACACACATACACTCTCCCCTGCTTGTTGATAAGTGTGTTAGGAGGCAGGGAGAAATTATTAATTATCAGGCTAATGGGCACCAGGCTGAGTTCTGCTTCATTAGGCTCTAACTGTTTGTGAGAATCCTTGTTTGTGTGCTGCTTGTGTATCAGAGGACTGTGGGACCTCTGAGTAACACACAAACAATAAAGGGGGTGGGTGTCGGGGTAAGAGTTAGTTAACAGCACACATGCACTGATGCAAACACAGACATGCATGAAGATGACAGCCTGGCTTTACTACAAGGATTATTATGTGGCAAATGGTCAACAGAGCTGTTTCAACATATTGTTAAAGCCCTTTTGTTGACTATAAGACAAAAACATGCACAATGTCCCGTTTTTTTAACATATATTTCATGTAATACTCAGATGTGTCAATGTTGGTGTTAAAAGTTGAGTTAAGAGCCAAAGTTTCTAAAAGATAAACGCATGGCGTTGAAATGTGAAGCAAATCTTACTAACCACAGTGTGTGTGTTTCCTCATACACTTTTAGCATTGTGCTCCCGCCCTGTGTTGAGTGGCTTTGCAGTTTGCTCTCATTCTGTTGCTCGGAGGGTTGAGCTGGCTACAGTACGATAAGTAAAACCAGCACCGACTTTAATCTGTCTCACTCCCACTAGAAAAGGCAGATAAGGAGGGGGAAGTAACTAACGCAGAGGGGGGGGGGGGGGAGACAATAAGGGAAGTCTAAGAAAAAAAAGTGTCATTGTTTTAATTATTTGCATTTTGATAGAATTCCAAAGTAATTTTAACAAACGTTTCGGTGAACATTTTGAAGGCACTGCGACGCTTAACTTTCCATTTTTTTCAATTTTGTGCTAGTTGGATTACGTATGTTGTTTTAGTTTCCATCGCATGCTCTCTGGTGTTGTCTTCTGAAAAAAAAAAAAAAAGTCTCTTTTGAGAATGAAGTTGATTCTGAAGGTTCCCGTGAACATGTGCGTTTTTCTATAAATAGCCCCGATAGTAACATAAGCAGGGGCACAGGCTCAGTGGTTTTTCCCATTGATTAGATGACCAGCTAATGCACAATCATCCCAACCATTCATGCACATGTGGACACATACACACAAACTACTGCTCTGAACTAATGAGTTGATCAAGACCCCCCCAGGAGCAACCAATCGCTTCTTTGCTCCAAAGAGGGCCGTTGGTTAAGGGAAAGACAAGAAGACAATGAAATAGAGATAAAAACAAACAAAGAGGAAGTTGAGTACAAAAATTACACTTAAAAAATTAGATGGAAAGACTGGAATATTGCAGAGGCATGCCAAGCAGTATATGATTGAAAAAGGAAGTGAATATTTCCATAACCCATAATACTATAGGTGAATGTGAAAAACAGATGCAATTTCACTTAAATTTTTGTGTAAATGCACCTGTATGTGGTTAAGACGTCCCTGAGGGGTGTCTTCTTGCTGTCGATATGTGTATCCCCATGTCTGGGTGTACGTGTGTGCTAGAATTACCCTGAATGCTTTAGCGATTGACTGCCTGGCTAATGGCAGTCTCTGTTTTCCTCTGATGGTCATTGACTAGGCCCTCTCATCAATACCTGTTTTTACAGCTATTCTAGAGGTGTGTGTGTGTGTGTGTGTGTGTGTGTTTATGCAGTAGTGATTCTATTATGTGGCTGTGTGTGCTATCTGTGAAACGGGTTCTCTTCACATTTTTCTTGAAGTGTTGTCTTATACACATTTTCAGGACATTAGTATCATTTTATTGTACCATATTTGGGGATTTGTTTGTCAATGAAAGAATGTAGTGTGTCTGCAAAAACATCCTAAGCTCTTTATGCTTTTTTTATTTTTATATTTTTCAGCCTATGGTCTGTTTTTTATTTTTTATTTTTTTATTACATTTTATTTTTGTATATTCTTTTAGCCTGGATGTAGAAAAATCTCTAACTAAAGTCATGGGAAAAAGAAAAAACATATTCAGACACTGGATATCAAAAATTATTTTCAGAACGCTCCAGATCATCTCAAAGTTGGACAAGGTGTTTGCTTTGGTGTTGCTACATAATCAGACGCAAAGTGATCTCAAACAATGAATATATTTCTTCTTTACAAGTTTAAAGTATAATACGAGTACTAACCAGTTTCCAATTTTAAAACGGAAACATTACTTTATGGGGTTTAAAATGAACTCTACCTTCTGTTCACTTTTAGATTTTGTTATTTTCTACTTCCTCCTTTTTTCTGTTCTTCCTCTTTCTGCCACTCTCACCTGAGTTTGGGAAGGACTTTGTCCCACAGACACAGAGCAAGACTATCACCACTTCACCCAGGAGACCACTCATCTCTCACTTCTCCAACCTCCCTTCCTCCTCCTATGCATCCAGCTACCCATCCATCGATTGCCACTATTCTTGGACTTCTGTTATCCCTCTTCTGGTCAGGCTCGGGTTTCCCTTTCCACCACTCAGCTGTGTGTGTGAGAGCTAACCTCTATATATCTTTGCCTGTCACATTTGATTAAGATCAGATCTGCTCCAGAATAATTCATTATTTTATGCCATAAAATAAAACCTTTAAAAAAAAGCCGATAACTTTTTATCTTGTTGAAACACCAAATGCACAATTAACTAAACTCACATAGGAAATAGTTATTATTAAGTGACTCCGTTCTGTACATAATAATGGCAGCAGTTCTATTTCTGCCTAGTCACTAATAAATGGTTTAATTGACCATCTGTGGAAAGTGTTCAATTCTATGAAAGAAGCAGATTGACCAATAGCTTGATTAGTCTGGCAGGAGGCTAATTCATTCATTCATTAGATTAAATTAATTTATGGTCTAGTTTTATGAGCAGCGTTTTTTTTTTTTACACATCTTTAAAATAGGGCAAAAAGGATTAAGAACCTTAATGGCTTCCTTTTCATTTTCTTAATTTGGATAACATCTGATGCAACGACCCACACAATGATAATCTGTCCTCACCTGTCCTAAAATATGTTGTTTTAACAGACCTGGTAAATATGTTTTCTCTTCCTCTGTTCGCAGGAGTAACACGAACACCGTGCGGCTGAGCAGACGTGGAATGTGGCTGTATGTGTTTGAACAGTAAGTGTCACTTTGAAGGTCCAAGTCCCTGGGTCTAATTTTATGTCCTAAAAAAACCCCAAAATATTATTGTTTACAAATGTAAAGATTTTACACAACTAGAATGACCTTCACCTAAAAACATAGTAAAAACTGAAACCATAACACACAGCTCAAGAAAAGGTGATGGAACATTGGATGTCCCTGTAGCAGAACAAAAGGGATTATGGAATTAAATATTAATATTGAATACTAATATTTTTAAGTATTTGTCCTATATAAAATAGATAATGTTCTGCAACTTCTCACAAGCTGAAGCCCTTTTTTAATATATTATAAACATAAACGTTACTGTAGTATTTAAATTGTAATTGCAAGATGGTGTATTGCAGATTTTAAGACGGTCGTCACTGTTATTTACCCAAACCTGCAGGCTTAAATGAAGATTCTCTAGTTAAACAAATGGAGTTCCACCCTGGACATTTAACAACTTCTTTACGGGCCAAAATGTGTATAAAAGAAAACAACAAAAAAACAACAACACATGCTAAAGTCTATTTGGAAAACTCAAATAGACTTTGGGTTTATTTGGGTTGCCAGAAAACATCAGATGTCTTGGAGAAAAACTAAATTCGAAACGTCTTTTTAAATAAATTTACTCCATTATGGTATGAAAACTGTTTACCGAATGGCTCCAGCTGAGACTTGGGGAACTTTTCAATGTGAGGCAGTGGTGCTTACATCTCCCCCAATATGATACTTTGACCTCTGAGAATAAATTTTCCGTTAAGTGTAAGTTTTATTTGCTAATAGATGAAGGAAAAAATAGTTAAAATGGAAATTTGTTGTGATTAATGTTTTAAAATGTGCTTCACTCTATTATTCTGAGACAAACATGCCATCATTTAACAACTATGAAGTAAAACCTTAAAAAAGGACATTAATGTTTTAATATTCTGTGTCATTGGATGAAGTCCTCTGTGCCTGTATTAATGTTCATGTCTTTATTCGAGCACTAGATTGAATGCACTTCCACATACCTCTATGGAAATGAAGTCACACACACACACACACACACACACACACACACACACACACACAGTGGGACAATCAGGTCATTCCAAGGTAAAAGGACTTAGATATAGTGAAATATTCATACTTTAAGGGTACTCTGTGTGTGCGTACTTGCAGTGTGAGTTGGTGTGACTGTGTGCGTGTGTCGAGCTCATGACTGCTACAAGCAGTTCTCTTTAATTGAGGTCCTGACGCCTCAAGCAAAAGGAGAAGGATAGAACCTGCACTGTGGTAGGTCCGTGTGTGCCGCACGCAAATGTTAAACTAACACAACAATACTGACCTGAAAAAAAAACGTGCTAAAAAAAAGTTTATTTCTGGTTAACATTTTATAGCTGGCCGATCAGGTTTGTCTACGCCTCTGTTCCCATTTCCTGCAGTACATTAAATAGTAAAAATGCATAAATAAGTTGCAATCACAATGCTTATTTTGCCATGTGTGTTGAAAACCTTGTCTTACATAGAAAAACTGAATGTATTTTGTACAGCATGAAGTCCTGCTATGTCAGTAATGGCACACCCCCACTTTGTACAACGTGTGTATACTGAGATCAGGAGGTAAAATGTGCTCACTGTGTCCTGCTGTGTCAGGATCAGGTATGTTACTTTAGCTTTGATGTCACTGTCTTGTTTTATTTATTTTTTTCTACACTTAGATGAAAGTTCAATCCCCATTCAGTCTGTGAGTGTCCTCAAATGCTCAAAGTATTAGTAGCTGAAATAATCAGAAAATAGGTCAGGGTGACTTTTTTTAGCATCCTGAGATGAGTGAGTCTTACTGATTCCAGACCTAGCATCAGCAAAGGGTAGATGTACTTTTGGCTCATTGCTGCAGAGTAGCACTTTTGCTGACATTGTTTTAGTAATGCGTATGTTTAGTGTTTATCAAACTCAGACTCATGATGCAGAAATTTTCTATATGTCCAAAGAAATCAGTGGTGCATGGTGATTAAACCCCTTAAACCATGCACCACTGGTTTAAAGGGTGTTTGCAAAATTGTCAAATGAGTGAGAAGTGAGAAGGTGATACTAGGATGTTTAAAGCTCTGTATTTTTGGTGCAGTGGTGCAGGGGTAAAGCCTGCGACCGATATTCAGAGGCTATAGTCCTCCATGTAGCGTTACTGATTCAAGTCCCGACTCACTGGCCTTTACTTCATGTCATTCCCCTGTCTTATAATAAATAAAGAAAGGTAAATTACTTCTAAAAAAAAATGCAAAGCATGCAGTAGAGTGGCATCTTTAAAATGAAAGACCTTAATTTATGAAACGTCTCCTCGGCTTCTTTTTCTGTTTAAATCTCTTCATCTTGTCTGCTGCATGTTGTTTGGGAAGGATTCTCAACAAGAAGAGAGGTTCTCTCTGTAAAATGAGAAAAGTGGAAGGTGTAGGGATATCCCAGTCTTATATCAAGTATCTGATCAGCGTCTCAATCAAGGCATTTTTGATTGAGGATATCGGAGCCACTGATTACACCTCAGCTCCATTTCCAGCCATGCTGTAATGTCTGTAATGTGAGCATCTTGGGAGGCAGTCGTGGCAAAGCTTCATTGAAGACAATCATGCAGAATAAACATCCACACTTCATCCTAAGATGAGTTCTTTCGAGCTAATCCTCAGAAACAACAAACACGCTTTAAATGAGTCCGTTTTGAAGGAGAGAAATGGGTAAAATTACTTTTGCGAATGATTGAATGAGTTATGCTGCTCTTATCCACCAGGCACCCTAAACACTCAAGTTGCAGATGTTTAGCTTTCACAGAACTTCGTGACAAGCTGCTGAGCTAATCCATTCATTTGAATTAACTCTGTTGAACATTCATATTGTATGTGTAAAGCATTGAAGACGATGTGCCGAAAAACCCGGTAGAATGAAACAAATGTTTGTGTGGTTGGCACTAAGTGTTTGATATTTTGCAGTCGCAGTAAGCCTAAACTCCTGATGGTAAGACAGGAAGTGGTGCATCTGAAGGATGTGGCCATTAGTTTCATGTGCTATGAATGGCATTGTTGACACTTAGCCTGTTGGACCCTACTGAAAAATCTGTTATTTATTAATTATTGCTCAGCTGCATCACAGTATTTCTGTCTGAAATATATAATCAATTTAATCAATGAATGAATCAATTGAACTTCATTGATTGTAACACCTGACTGCATTTTTATGCAGTCAGGTGTTACACAAAATGCTGTTTATAGGTTGAAAACAAAAGGACATAAATTTAGCCTCAAGAGAAACAGATGTGAAAATGATCAAACTAAGAGAATAAACCGTTAAATGTCAATGAAATAGTGAGCAATTAAGAGTATAAGAAAATGTATCAAATAAAGAGAAACGTATGCATACTTTACAAAAAAATAACGTAAATTGTCTATAAAAACACCAAAGTAAAACCCATCATAGTAAAAATACAAAATAAGACAAATGATAAAATCTAAAGTAGCTTTAGTGGAGCTGCAGTTCCTTTAGAAACACCTGAAGTTGTGAAGTTTTAAAAGAGTTAACTACGGTCTCTTCATTGGACTCTGAAAAAAATGGTGAGAATATGGCAATGTTCTCCAGCTTATTATATACATTTTTGTACTGTTATTAAATGTAGATCAAATCTAGTCCATGGAGACACCTAAAAGGCAAAAACAAATTATGATATTTACGTCACACAGGTTTGAGGTTGAGCGGACAGCAGGCACTGTGGGAGGTATAAGCTTGGTGTAACACTGATACGCTGACTTTTGTAACCACAATTCAGTCACAGCCATTTTGTACTTTGCACAGGCAGAAACTCAGTCATGACAGACTTGGACTGATATCAGTGGTACTTAATCTTGCGCAACATCTCTGGTCAGATGTTTCCAGTGAAGAATCAAACCCTTAATCAGAAGATTGTTGCTCTATCACTGAGCCAGAGTCACAAATATTAAAATGCCCTTGGACAAGACACTATCCTTCTGATTGTGGAAAGTAGTCAAAGTGTGAAATGTGCTGCTCCCTACTGACAAGCCATGTTGAATGAAAAGCAGTATTGTATTGTTTCAGTATCTCAAAATAAATCATTCTGAATGATACAACTCTCTAGAATCACTGCTTTAAATGTTCTTAAATAAAGAGAATGTTTATTTTATCACAGAGATCCAAAATGTCATGCTTATCCTCTGATACATTATTTTACACCAAAAGCTGCTTCTGCTTCCTCGCTCTGCTACAACTTCTCCATCCGTTCCTTCAACTGTCATTTCAGAATCACCTCAGCTATGTTTCTCTCTCATAGCTCTCTTTCTTGTTGTCTAGACTAACATCTTTCTTCTGCATGAAAATATTACCAATTAAGTTGCTGTTTTGGCAGAGTGGCATAAAAACTAAGAGACATTTTGGTGCTTGGCTCTCAGCAACTATACAGGAATACCAAGATTTGAGGGAGAAGCGGTGCGTTCCCCTCCCTCCCGACGCTCCACCCACCTTCTTCTAATCCTCTAAAAGCACTTAGGAGATTGGCGCTCTCCGCCTACCTCTGCCTGCTCATCTACCCTGTTGGTCGCCACAGCAGCTGATTGGAGGAGTTGCGGCTCCTAATTGGATCATGAGGGTGTGAGGCAGGCGACAGCAACCACATTATGGGAAGCTGACTTTGTGCAGAGTAACCCTGCCAGGATGACCCTTTCCACGAGTATGCAGGTGTGTGTGTGTGTGTGTGTTTACACTGGTTGACCCCAATGTGACTAAGAGCCTCCGTTTATCAAGGTATGCTGGCTGAGGCTGCGGGAGAGGATAGACTGATGAACAACAGAATAGAAAAACAGAGAAGAGTAAAAAGATGAGAAAACTAAGTAACAATAAAAAAGAAATGAGAGAAGGAAATTAGCTAAGGAGGTGAGAGCAGAGCATCAGAGCAGCTGAGCTTTGATTTTTTTTTTTTTTTTTTTTACAAACTTTTAACTTCCTTTGTAACCGCAGGGGGCAGGGTAGGATTGATGACATGATGCAGTGAATTAATCCTCCTGAATCTTGTGTTTGTGCATTGTGTGTGTGTGCGTGTGTGTGTGAGAGAGTGTGGGTATCTTTCACTTTGGTGCAAAGTGACTGTGTTGTCCGTTACGGTGTAAACTGATAGCGTCACTGCTCTTTGCCGCATTATGTGGAGCGTGGATCTGTACATTCAGTTTCCTTACTGCAATCTATATCACACCATCATGAACACCTGATCCCACTGAACTAGCGGGCACAACAGCAAGGACTATTTCTAATCGTTTTGGCTCGAAACCTTGACTTTATCCCACATGCATGCACGTTATTCTGTTTGTAAGACAGGAAAGTAAGGATTTACCTAAGATTTAGGTAACTTAAAAATCCATAATTTGTTCCAATAAATAAAGAAGTAATTTGAGTGATCAGTTATTTTGGTGGCAAAGGAAGAAGCGTCATTGATTTATCATCTATTATTTTTCATGAATATAATTGGGCTGCAAAATAACTTTGGAGATGAAAAAGGTGCCAAGCAGAGCTTATTCTTAGTTTATGATGATCAGACTAGATTTTAAAACAATATTGAAAATAGACAAGTTTGAACATTGTCTTTCTCACCCAACTAATGGGAACTCACTGGATGTTGAATTTGAGTTTGATAGCTTTGACTTCATTACACATCGCCGTAGGTATGAAGTACCTTGGAAAAGTATTCCCTTGAACTTCTCACATTTTGGCATGTGAAACTTTGATGTTTCACTGGAGTTTTATATAACAGACCAAAGTAAAGTGGTGCATAACTACGAGGTGGAACTAAAAGTATATGTGATTTTCAACATATTATTTGAAGAAGAAAAGAAAATCAGTGTGATGTGCATATTTATTTACCCTCTTTTATCATGATCCTTTAATCCAATGCAACAAAAATTCCTTCAGAAGTCACCTAATTAGTAAACAGCATCCATCTATTACGTAATATAATCTCAGCACAAACACAGCTGTTCTGTGGATGCCTCAGAGCTTTATGGGAAACATCAGTGCACCAACGGCACTACAAAGACCACGAAACACCGCAGCTAAGACGGGGATACACCAAACAGCACTCCAAAGTTCGGACATCTCAACTAGTATTATTCGATCTCTCATGTGGAAATGTAAAGAGCAGGGCACAACCGCAAACCTGCCAAGACGGACCAGCTGAGGTGAACATTAGACAGTGGAGCAGACAAGAGGCTCATGGCGACTCAGAAAGAGCTGCAGAGATCCACAGGTGGAGCGTCTGTCGACAAGGCAGCAATTACTAACGTAGTCTTCAACGCTTAAGCACTGTGAGTCTGATCTTTAAAAGGTTTTAGTGAAGCATGGTATTGGCAGTGTCACCTAAATCTTATGTAAATACTTAGTTTCCTGTCTTTTCTTCGGCAAATTCAAAGGAGCTGAATACATATCCACAGTACACGTTTCAGATTTTTGCCAAAAATATTGACCGTACGCCTTACCGTACTTCTACTTCACAGCCATGTACTTTTTGTTGCTCTATTCCATCAAATACCAGTGAGTTTTGTATATAACAGGACAAAACTCTCATAGGGGAGTAAAGCTTTTGCAAGGTAATGAAAAGAGTGTTTGCGTTTGGCCTTGTATTTGGTACATGCAAGGCCTAGTTTTCTAACAAATATTACATTGTGTGGACCTAGTGTACCCTCTTGGGCCCAAAGCAGTGCTGCTTCACATGTCCTGAAAGCACAGCTCCAGTTAGTGACAATGGGCATGTAATGGTTAGGTTTAGGCTAAGTGGTAGGGTTAGGCTACAGAAATGAATGAAAAATGAATAGAAGTCAATACAAAGTCCCAGTGAAGATATAAAGACATGCTATGTCTGTGTGTGTGTGTGTGCAGGGTGTGTGTGTGTGTGTGCGTGCATGCAGTGTGTCAAGTGCGACAGTACAGCGGGGGCGTCTGATCCCTCCACCTTTTAAGAACATCAGAGGGTGTGAAAAGCACTGATTGCCCTAACCGCTCTCATTGGGACTCAAACCCCCGGCTTAGTTGTGCTTCAGCGAGTTTGAAGAGACAAGACAGAGTGAGCGAGATGTGTGCACTCGTGAGTGAGAGAGTGAAGATGAGGTAGAGGGAAACGAGAGAGACAGCGGGACAGAAGAGAGAGGTTTGGAAGGAATTAGTGATGAGAAGTAGAGGAGGCACAGACAGGAAATCAAAGTTGGCACAGGAAGCACGGAGTAAACTAACAAACTGGAGTAAGACGAGTCTGTCGACGACAGAAATGGCAGAAGGCCGATGGACAGGAAAAAGATGAGACCAATGAAGGCAAAATTATGAGAGGGACAATTAATAACCAAGCGCTTTGTTATATTTGTTATTCATCTTTAGATAATACCAATGTTGAAGTTAAAAAGACACCAAAAATGTAGACCAATCTATAAATGATTTTTAGAGGAAGCCAAAATAAACAATTCTTCATGTGCTCTCACTTCTAAATGATAGTTATTGTGCATCAAAATAAAAGCATTTTCACTGCTGTATTTCTACTTTTCGGGTGTAGTACAAAGGATGGTTTGTTCCCATGAAACATTACAATACTGATAATTTATTAACTTCTTTGAAAGAATACTTCTTTAGAAATGTGAACTGTGGACGCTGACGACACCAGTCTTTTGCACGGTCCCATCAGATTGTTTGTTGGAGCTAAAATTAACCCTCAGTGGGCCAAGAGAAGCGGCTTTGTCATCATCCGCTGTTGTTTATGAATGTCACTTGATTTGCCGACGTACTGGGAACACAATATAAATGTAGAAGTTAATTAAAGTCCATTGAAACATACAGTCCCAGCCCTAATAAATTCAGAATTTCCTTAATAATTGAAGGTAATATAGTTACCTGATTGTGTTAAAAATACATTCACAATACTGAATGGACTGAGAAAGAGGGAGATTCCTCTCTTTCAGCTCTCTTTTTCTGCAAACTTGAAGACATTTCTTACTAAAACCATACTTTTGGAGTTAAACCAATTTAATACACTAACAACTTCCACTGTATGAACTTTAAGGTGTTTCACAGTGGCCTTAAATAATGACCCTAACTGAAACAAAATGCTTGATATGAAACCTAATGGAGAAAGAAGAAACTCACTCACACACACATGCTACACACATTAGGGTGGGGGTCAGGTGTGGGGTTAGGCTGTGAGGGTCTCTAATAGGTTCCCTTGACACATGAGGTGTCAACAGTGGAGACAGAGATGTCAACACACTCACACGTGGAAATGCTAAAAAAACCAACACACTCAGCCAGACACGCCCAAGTGCCCAGATCTAATTCACTCAGTAAAGATGTTGGACAAATAACGAAAAATGAATAGTGCTCACATTTAAATATATTTGTTTCACAGTTTCATTCTAGTTTGAACAGCTTCACACTTGCCTCGACTCTTTCTCGTCTCCTCCCTGAAAACAGGACAGATTATCTCTTTCATAATGCTCCACATACATTTCGTTATCTTTTTTTTTTGTTGTTGTTTATCTTGTGCCTGCTTGTGTTTGACCGTTCCTCATAAGAACTATGTTTTCTCTCTGTGTGGCATATAACATGTGAAATGATATGTCCAGCGTGTGCGCTCGTTGGCCAGCATATGTTTGAGTGAGTGCATTTGTGCGTGCGTGTCGTTATGGATTGCCACATTGTGGACCTGACAGGATCATAATTACAAGCAGTGATGAAATCTACCAAGTGTTTTCTCCCTGCATGGCTGAACGCGCGCGGGTGTGTGTGTGTGTGTGTGTGTGTGTGTGTGTGTGTGTGTGTGTGTGTGTGTGTGTGTGCGCGCGTGTGTTTGTGTGTGTAATATTTGTCATCCATGGCAGCACGCTCCCTGTTAGCACACGGTAACCATGATCACACTTCCATCTTCCCGCTAATAGGACCATGAGACAGATGGATAGATGGATAGATAGATGGATAGATAGATGGATAGATAGATTCTTTATAGATCAATTGTTACTGCATTTATTTGGTGTCACGTATCGCACTGAGTGTCGCACTCTGACCCATTCACCACATAAAGGCATTTCCCCCTCTTTCTTTGGCCTGTGATCCAGCCGTACCTGCCTATAGTAAAATCACAGGGAGGGGAAAACGGTCTGGAGGTGTCGGGGAGGAAGAAGATGGAGGAAAGATGAGAGGAGTCAAGAGAGAGAGGGAGCGAGCGAGAGAGGGAGAGAGATGGGAGGCGCTCAATTTGCCATCACGGGTGCAACGGGGCAGAAAGTATCTAAGAAAGTGGATGAGTATCCTTGTGTTTGTGTGCATGGGAGAGGGGGAGAAACGAAAAGAGAGAGCGAACGTTTGTGTGTGTGCGTGTGTGTCTAACAAGGGAGAAAAGACAACTCATTTGAATGTCAGATACAGGGAAGCGTGGCGTGCAGGGCAGGAGGAATGAGGCGAGGAGGGATGAGAAGAATGAATATGGATTACTGGGATGAAGATTCTATTATTTTCTGCCCGTCTCTCTGATCTCTTTGTCGCAGTGCTATAGGCCTGCGTGCGTGTCTGTGTGTGTGAGAGAGAGGGTGTGAAGGAGTTTGTATGCGTTAAAAGTATGCTAGAAACAGTACAGGTTTGCAACAGGAAAACCATATTTGCTTATGTGATGCCCATATGTTTCTGAATCAGTCCCTGTGTGTGTGAAAATGTTTGACAACATCTGTAGTTACTTTCAGCGTCTGTTTTATGTTTAAGAGAGCTACAGAGTATTTTCAAAAATGTGCTTTTCAGAACTTTTAGATAACAAGACGACAATCATAATTACATTTTAGGTAACTTATAAACATATGTATAAGCACACAGGTATGTTGTGTATTGTAATAATTACCAGAATAGTTATTTTTAATAAGATTGTTACATTTATTAAGTAACTGTCAGTGCTGAGCACAAATGTTCTAAGTTTAGATTTCTTTTGTTCGTCATCTTTACAAAGTAGCTCAAGCTCAGTCAGATTGGACTGGGAAAGGTTTAAAACCTCCATTTTCAAGTCCTATTGCAAATTAAATATTGGTCTAGGCCATTCTAACACATTAATGTGCTTTGATCTAAAGAATTACATTATTCCTATGTTTAGGTTTGTTTTCCAGATGGTGGGTCAATATTACCCCAAACTTAGATCTTATGCAGTGTTGAGCAGGTTTTCTTTTAGGGTTGCCTTGGATTTAGTGCCATTCCTTTTTACCTAAACTTAACTAACTCCATAGTCCTTGTTGAACAAAAAAAAAAAAAAAAAAAAAAAAAAAAAAAAAAAAAACAAAAAAAAAAAGCTTCAAAAAATTTAAAAAAAAAAAAGATAAAATTCCCCCGTTTTTAGGCACGT